>NW_007245645.1:0-37148 GCF_000164805.1 Carlito syrichta
ACTGATGAAGCTTACCTTGGCTGGATAGGTTATTCTTGGTTGAAATTGTTTATCTTTTAGAACTTTGAAGATAGGGCTCCAAGCTCTCCTTGCCTGCAGTGTTTCTGTAGATAAATCTGCTGTTATTCTGATTGGTCTTCCCTAGTAAATAGTCTGACCTTTTTCTCTTGCTGCCTTTAGAATTTTTTATTTTATGCCTACTTTGTTTAGGTGAATTATTATGTGTCTTGGAGTTGGTCTTCTCATTTGTTGTCTTGCAGGGGTTCTCTGAATCTCTTGTGTTTGAATTTTTGCATCACTGATTAGATAAGGGAAGTTTTCTTGAATGATCTCATGGAAAGTTTGTTCCAGTGTGGTCTCTGTCTCTCTTTCTGCCTCTGGAAGTCCAATTACTCTTAGGTTAGGCCTCTTGAGTTAATCACTCATCTTTTGAAGGTTTTGTTCTGTCTTTTTGAGCTTATTTTCTGTGTTTTTAAGAGTTTGGGTTATTTCTATATTTTGGTCTTCAAACTCTGAGATTCTTTCTTCTGCTTGGGTAATTCTGCTTTCCATGCTTATCAGTTTGTTATTTATTTCATTCACAGTATTCTTTATTACAGTTATCTCAGCTATCAGCTCCTTCCTAGTTTCTTCTTGTGTCTCCTCAATTCTTTTTAATCTCTTCATTATTGTCTTGATATCTACATTTGTAGTTTGAGACCATTCATTCTGGGGCCTCTTCATTGTTTGCATTCCAAAGTCAGTTTTCCCAGTTTCTGCCCTCCCAGGGTTCTGGGAGAGACCATACTCTTCTTTTGGCTTTTCTTCATTTGTGTAGATTTTTTTCTCTCTCCCCCTTTCCCTCCCCTTCTTTAATTCTGTTTTTTTTCTTTCCAATCCCACCCCACCCCCACCTCCCAGCATCCTAATTCTGTTTTTGAGGGAAGGTGGGGTTGCTTTTATTTCTCTTCTGCAATATCCTGTTCTTCCTTATGAAGGTCTTCTGGCTTTCTTCACTTTTCAGGTTAGAGCATAGGCTGCAATCTGTACTTTTTGCAGTTTTGAGGTTTAATTGTGAGGGAAGCTGTGTTTCAGAAAGTATATGCTGATTCTAGCATCCACAAACAGGTGTATGAGCACACTGGAACCTCTTTCCTCTGCCTTACAATCTGGCCATTCAGCAGTATGTAGTCTTGGTTCCCTAGATTAAAATGGGGGAGTATAAAAGAGGAAAATAACGGAGGAAGGGGGGGTCAATAGGGAGTTAGAAATAGAGAGGGTCGAGAGGGAAAACAGATATACATACCAACTATCAGGTAAGAAAGAGACACAAGGCTGGGAAGAAGTGAAGAAAGACATGTAAGAAAGATTCCCTAAAGAGTACTGATAGCTACACAGAGACAGGCCAATAAAATCAAGAAATAGTGTAAGTCAGAAGGCAAACAACAAATGTGATCAAAACCAACAGTTACAATGATAAAATCCTAAGTCAAAATAAGCAATCAAACTAAAGTCACTTCTCTGATCTCCGATTCTGGCCCCTCCCCTTTGCTTTTCATTGCAGTGTAGGGGTGGGGCTTTGTGTCCTGTTTCACGCCATTGCCTTAGGAACTGAGGTAAAGTTTGTTGATAGGTGGGCGGGGCAAGGGAAGTCTCTGCCTGGAGAATGGCAGGCAGTTTGCAGATCTGTTTTTCTCCACTTGTCTGGGTCCCTCAGCTTGGGGTCTCACACTGAGTGCCTCAGCCAGCGTGGGCCCGGAGTTCCAGAGCTCCAAAGCTCCAAAGGGCGGGTGGTGAGTGGCAAGAGTGGCCCTGGGCTCCCCACAGGATACTTTAGCCAGGAATGGGACCAATGTCTCTGAGGGTTGAACTCCCAGAGCCTCCCTGGGTGACCAGCAGCTTGGTGCCAGGTGCCAGGCTGGAGATTATGTAGCCAGGGAGGGGCCACAATATCTGGCCCTGCGTGGGACCGAAGGTCCCTGGGTCTCGCACTAGTGTGACTGGTGGTGGGCTGGGGGATGGGGGAAGAAAAGTAAGAGTCTTTTTGGGAACTCACGATCGGAGAATCTCACAAGTTCACCTATGCCATTGCCATCTTGTTCCCATCTGGGGATGATCATAAGCTTTTTCTGTATTTAAGATGATCATATGGCTTTTGTCTCTTATTATGTGATGTGATACATCACATTTATTGATTTGAGTATATTGAATCATCCTTGCATCCTAGTCATAAATCCCACTTGATTATGTTGGGTGATCATTTTAAGGTGTTGAATTTATTTTGCTAGGTTTTTTTTTGTTTTTTGTTTTAACACTTGGAGTCTCACTCTGTTGCCCAGGCTGGAGTGCAGTGGAAAACTCACAGACACCATAGCATTGACTTGCTGGACTCCAGCAATCTTTCTTTTTCAGCCTTCCAATTAGTTGGAACTATAGGCAGGCATTATCACACCTGGCTAATTTTTTAATTTTATTGTAGAGACAAGATTTCACCATGTAGCACAGGCTGGTCTCAAAACCGTGGCCTCAGGTAATCCTCTCGCCTCAGCCTCCCAAAGTGTCGGGATTACAGGCTTGAGCCACCACATCTGGCCTATTTTGCTAGTATTTTGTTGAGGAATTTAACATCTATGTTCATTAAAGTTATTGACCTGTAACATTTTCTTGTTACTTTCTTGTGTGGCTTTAATATCAGGGTAATGCTGGCCTCATGAAAAGAGATTGAAACTATTCTTTCTTCTTTGAATTTTTGGAATAGTTTAAGAAGAATTGAGATTGTTCTTTCAGTGTTTGGAAGAATTAGTTAGTAAAGCCATGAAGTCCTGGCTTTTCTTTCTTTAATGGGATGCATTAAATTACTGATTTGGTCTTTTTAATTTTTTTGCTTTTGATATAGGGTATCACTGTGTCACCCCGACTGGTCAGAAGTGGTGTGACCATGGCTCACTGCAACCTCTAATTCCTGGGCTCCCAGACAGCTAGGACTACAGAAATGTGCCACCATTCCTGGCTAATTTTCTTATTTATGTTTTTGTTTTTTGTAAAGATATGGTCTCTCCATGTTTCCCAGTTTGGTCTTGAGTTCCTGGCCTCAAGAGGTCCTCCTGCCTTGTCCTCCCATAGTGCTGGGGTTATAGAGCTTAGCCTGATTCATTCTTCTCACTTGTTACTGGTCTGTTCAAATTTCCTATTTCCCTATGATTCAGTCTTGGTAGATCATTCTTGGGGCGTTACCCATTTGTTGGTGTACAATTATTGATAGTGGTCTGTTATCATCTTTTGTATTTCTGTGGTATCAGTTGTAATGTCTTTTATTTCTGATTTAATTTATTTGAGTCATTTCTCTTTTTTTATTAGTCAAGCTACAGATTTGCTGGTTTTGTTTATCTTTCCAAAACTCAGCTTTAGTTTTGTTAACGTTTTGTATTATTTTTCTAGTAGTATTTCATTTATTTCTGTCTGATCTTTATTAGTTATTTCTTCTGATAACTTTGGACTTTGCTTGCTCTTCTTTTCCTTGTTCCTTGAGGAGTAGCATCAAGTTGTTTACTTGATATGTTTCTTCCTTTTTGATACACAAAAATTTTCTACAAAAAAATTTTCTCCTAGAACTGATTTTGCTGGATCACTTAGGTTTTGATATATTGTGTTTCCATTTTTGTGTGCCTCAAGATATTTTTAAATTTTCTTTTGAATTTCTTTTTTTTTTTTAAACATATTGCCGGGCTCAGTGGCTCAGCCTGTAATCCTGCACCTTTGGGAGGCTGAGGTGAGTGGATTGCCTGAGCCCGTGAGTTCGAGACCCACTCTGGGCAGCGAGAACTCATCTCTACAATAATCAAAAAATCAGCCAGGCATAGTAGCCCATGCCTATAATTCCGGCTACTCGGAAGGCTGAGGTGGAAGGATCACTGGAGCCCATCAGGTTGAGGCTGTGGTGGCCGGGAGCGGCCACTGCACTCCAGTCTGGGCGACAGTGAGACTCCAACTCAAAAAAAACAAAAAAACAAACAAAAAATACATATTTTTTATTTCAAAATTGTGGGGTACAGTTAAGGGTCATATATACAAATATGCATTGTTCAGGCATCCTTGTTGATAAGGAGTGTCCCCCATCCCCCAACAGATATTGACTACCATTAATCCCACCACCTTTGCCCTCCCTGTCCCCCACCATTGTTTCCCACCACTGTCAATTCTTTTCTTACAGTATTACGATAGATGTTCAAGGTCCACTTATGAGTGAGAACATGTGATACTCAGATCTTTGTTTCTGTGAGAGATCACTCAGTATTATAGACTCTAGTTCCAACCAGGTTGCTGTGAAATTCATGATTTTGTTCTTTTTTATGGCTGCGTAGTATTCCATTGTGTATATGTACCACATTTTATTAAATCCAATCCTCTTTTGATGGACAGCATGGTTGGTTCCAGGTTCTTACTATTATGAACAATGCTGTGATAAACATACGTGTGCAGATATATTTTTCATAGATTGATTTGAGTTCTTCAGGTACATTCCCAGTAGGGGGATTGTGGGGTCATATGGGAGGTTGATATTTAGATCTTTCAGGAACTGCCACACTGCTTTCCACAGAGGTTGCACTAGTTTACACTCCCACCAACAGTATAGAAGTGTTTCCTTTTCACCATATCCTCTCCAGGATCTGTTATTTTTTGTTATTGATAATGGCCATTTTGACTGGAGTTTGGTGGTATCTCAGTGCGGTTTTAATTTGCATCTCCTTGATGATTAGTGAAGTTGAATATTTCTTCATGTGTCTGTTGGCTGCTCATATGTTTTCTTTTGTGAAGTGTCTGTTCATATCTTTTGCCCACTTTGTAATGAGGTTGTTTGAACCCATTGGCTGTTCAGGCGTGTGTTTTTCATTTCCATGTATTTGTGATTTTTCTTAAATTCCTCTTATTTTGATTTCTGGTGTCATACAATTAATCAGAAAAAGGCACTTGTTACGATTTTAATCTTCTTAGATTTGCTAAGGATTGCTTTGTGCCCTTACATGTGATCTATTCTGAATACTCCACTTTGTGCACTTGAGAAGAATGTTTATTCTCTTCCTGTTAGATGGAATGCTCTGCATGTGTCTATTAGGTTCATTTGGTTTAAAGTGTTGTTCAAGTCCAATGTTTTCTTACTAATTTTCTGTCAGGATGATCTGTCTGCTGTTGAAAATGTGGCATTGAAGTTATTTACTATTATTTGTTTTGCAACCTATCTCTTCTTTCAGACCTTCTAATATTGGGTTCGGATATTTAGGTACTCTCTTGGTAGGTATAACTAAACTATAATTGCAATAACAGAATAATGAAATTGATGAATTGCCTCTTTATCATTTTATAATGCCCTTCTTTGTCTCTTCTCATAGTTCTTGATTTGAAGTCTATTTTGTCTGATGTAAGTACAATTGGCCCTCCAAATTCATATGTTCTGTAATTGTGTATTCAACCAATTGTAGATTTTAAAAAATTGAAAACAATTATTACAAAATAAGTATACAAGAAGAAAAATAAAAATGTGACTTGAATATTTGGCAGTTTTGGTATCTGCAGGGTCTTAGAATCAAACCTTGCAAATACTAGGGATTAACTATATTACTTTTCCTGCTTTCTTTTGGTTTATATTCATGTGGAACTTCTTTTTTCATTTCATTACTCTATCTATGTGTCCATAAAACTGAGATAAGTCTCTTGCAGGTAGTTTATAATTGGATCTTTTAAAAAAATCTGTTCAGTCACTTTAAGTCTTTCTATTAGATAATTTAATTCAAGTAATTGTTGGTAGGTAAGAACATATTACCACCATTTTATTACGTGTTTTCTGGTTATTTGGTAAATTATTTCTTTTTTCTTCTTCCTTTGTGCTTTGATGGTTTTCTGTAGTGGTATAGTTTAAATTTTATTTACTTACATTTTGTGCTACTACTAAAGATTTTTTTCTTTGTGGTTACTAAGAGGTTTATATAAAACATCTTATAACATCTGATTTCAAGCTGATAACAACTTAATGTTGATTGCATACAACTTTATATTTTTACTTTTTCTCTATTTTGTATTTTTGATGTCAGAATTTATATCATTTTTGTAATGTGTATACCTTGACAATTTATTGTAGGTATTGTTATTATTAATAGCTTTGTCCTTTAATCATTATATTAGAAATAAAATTACTTTACATGTCATCATTACAGTACTAGATTATTATGACTATGGCTCAGCTTTACTTATATCATTGAGTTTTGTGCTGTAATACATCTTATATTACTATAATTAGAGGGCTTTCACTTCAGTTTAACGAACTCCCTTTGCCAATTCCTGTAAGGTAGTTCTTGTGGTGACAAACCTCTTGAGCTTTTGTTTGTCGAGGAAAGTTTTCATTTTTCCTTCATTACTAAAAGACGAATTTCCTGGGTAAAGTCTTCTTGGTTTTTTTTTTTTTCCGTCAGCATTTTGAATGTATCATCCTATTCTCTCCTGACCTACATGGTTTTTGCTGAGATTGACACTGATAGTTTTAATGGGACTCATTAGATGTGATGTTTTTCTTATCCATTGCTGCTCTCAGATTTTTTCTTGATTTTTGATTATATTTATAATTATGTGTCTTGATGAACTTTTCTTTTGATTGAATTTCATTGAAACCTCTACATGTCTGGTACCAGGATATTGGTATTTTTCCCAAGATTAGGAATATTTCCAGCCATTATTTCTTTACATATGTCTTCAGACCTTTTTTCTCTTTCTTCTGCAGTTCCTGTTATTCAAAAGTTTGGTCTCTTCATGGGGTTCTATAATTTTCATAAGATTCCTTTATTCTTTTTCTTTTCTTTTTTTTGTCTTTTCTTCTTCTCTGACTGAGATATTGTCTTTAAGCTCACTGATTCTTCTGTTTGACAGAGTTTGCTGTTGAAGATTTCTATTGAATTTTTCATTTCAGTCATTGTACAGGTACACTTTGTTTTATTGTGCTTCACTTTATTGTACAGATAGGATTTTTAATTTTTTTATCCAAATTAAAGCTTTGTGGAAACCCTGCATCAGGCAAGTCTATCAGCACCATATTACATGTAAACATGTGTTTGTTTTGTGTGTCTGTGTCACACTTTGGTAACTTTCACAATATTTCAAATGTCTTTATTATTATTTTATTTGTTATAATCTGTTTTCAGTGATTTTTGATGATACTACTGTAATTTTGGGAGGGTACCATGAATCACACTCATATAAGATGGCAAACTTAATAGATAAATGTTGTGTGTGATCTGACTTTACTGACTGACTTCACTGATGACCATTCCCCCATCAGTCTCCCTTTCTTCAAGGCTCCCTATTCCCTGAGATATAATAATATTGAAGTTATGCTAAATTAATACCTCTAAAATGACCTCTACATATTTGAGTAAAGGAAAAGTTGCACATCTCTCATTTTAAATCAAAAACTAGAAATCATTAAGGTTAGTGAGGAAAGCATGTCAAAAGCTGAGATGGACCAAAAGCTAGAATCCTTGCACCAAACAGTTGTCTGCATTGAGAGCAAATGTTTTTGAAAGAAATTAAAAGTATTACTCCAGTGAGCACATGAATTATAAGTGAAACAACTTCATTGCTGATATGAAGAAACATATCTTATGTATTAAGTTTGCCATCTTATATGAGCATGGTTTGTGGTGACCCCAAGCAATTATAATAGTACCATCAAAGATCACTGATAACATGTCATCATAACAATATAATAATAACTTAAGTAGTTAGATAGAGCAACCTAGCCACAACAGTCTCTTAAACCAAAACTAAATCCAGAAAAAGTCCTAACTCTTCAATTCCATGAAAGCCTAAAGAGGTGAAGAAGCTGATGAACAAAGGTTTCAAGCTAGCAGAGGTTAGTTAATGAGTATAAAGAAAGAAGTCATCTCCATAACATAAAAGTGCAAAGTGAAGCAGCAAGTGCTGATTTAGAGACTGTAGCAAGTTATTCATAAGATCTAACTAAGACAATTGTTGAAGTTACCTCCCTAAACAATATTTTCAATGTAGAATTTAAAACCTCCTAATAGAAAAATATGCCATCTAGGACTTTCAATAGTTAGAAAGGAGAAGTCAATGCCTGGCTTCAAAGCTTCAAAGACCAAGCTATCATATTAGGGACTAAAGTAGCTGGTGATCTTAAGTTGCTCAATGCTTGAAAATCCTAGGGTCTTTAAAAATTATGGTAAATAGACTCTTCCTGTGCTCTGTTAACAGAACAACAAAACCGAATGACAGCATATCTGCTTACAGTATGGTTTACTCAATATTTTCAGCATACTGTTGAAACCTGTTGTTCAGAAAAAAGGTCCTTTTCAAAATATTACTTGTGGAGTTCCAGCATCCGCTGAGTAGGGCCTGAGGTGGGAGGAGAAACATAAGGACCTTGTCAGCTTATGCTCTGGTTTCCTTCAATTACTGCTCATTGACAATGCACCTGGTCATCCAAGAGCTATGATGGAGTTATACAAGGAGATGAATGTTGCTTTCATGCTTGCTAATGTAACATCTATTCTGGAGCCTGTGATTTGAGGAATAATTTCAGCTTCCAAGTTTTATTATTGAAAGAATACATTTTGTGAGGTTATAACTGTCATAGATAGTGATTTCTCTGCTGGATCAGAGCAAAGTAAATTGAAAATCTTCTGGAAAGTATTCACCATACTAGATGACATGAAGAACATTTGTGATTAATGAGATAAGGTCCAAATATCAACATTAATAGGATTTTGGAAGAACTTGATTCCAACCATCATGGATGCCTTTGAGGAGTTCAGTGGAGGAAAACTTCAGTGGAGGAGCTAACTGCAGATGTGGTGGAAATAGCAAGAGAAGCAGAATTAGATAGAAGTAGAGCCTTAAGATGTGACTGATTTATTGCAGTCTCATGACCAAACTTGGATGGATGATGTGTTGCTTCTTATGCATAAGCAAACAAATTGGTTTTTGAAATGGAATCTATTCCTGGTGAAGATACTGTGAATATTGCTGAAATGACAGCAAAGTCTTTGGAATACTCAATAAACTTGGTTGATAAAGCAGCACCAGAGTTTGAGATGATTGACTCCAGATTTTAAAGAATTTATACTCTGATTAAAATGCTATGAAATAGCATTGAATGTTACAGAGAAATCTTCTGTGAAAGAAGAATCAACTGATATGACAAAGTTTATTGTTGCTGCATTTTAAAGAAATGGCCATCCAGCCTTCAGCAACCACCACCTTGATCAATAAGTAGCTATCAACACCATGTGCCAATGATGACTAGCATTTTTAAGCAATGAAGTAGTTTTTGGCTACTGGCAATGACCAGTATTATTTTTAAGCAATAAAGTAATTTTTAACTAAGGTATGTACTTTTCTTAAAAGACAGAATACTATTACACATAAA
This sequence comes from Carlito syrichta, assembly GCF_000164805.1. Lineage (NCBI taxonomy): Eukaryota > Metazoa > Chordata > Mammalia > Primates > Tarsiidae > Carlito > Carlito syrichta. The sequence continues at coordinate 9,413 of NW_007245645.1, forward strand.
TTTTACCTACATTGCAAAACTAAAAAAAAAGTATGACTTACTTTACTGTGGTCATCTGAAACCAAACCTGCAATATCTTCAAGTTATGACCGTATTCTATATCTCTAGAATTTCTATTTTTTCCTTTAATTATCTATTTTTTGGTCAAACTTCTTGCTTTGTGTATTGTTTTCCAAATTCGATTTAGTTTTTTAGTCTGTTTACTCTTATACCTACTGAATTCTTTAAAAAGATCATTCTTTTTCCTTTACTTGTCAGTCATTTGATACACCTCTATTTCTTTAGTACCTATTATAGAAGCTCTATTAGTTTCTTTTGGAAGTGTTAAGATTCCCTTTTTCTTCATAATCTTTGTGTCCTTGCATTGTTGTCTATCCATTTGAGGAGACAACCCCTTTTCTGACTGTTACAGATGTTCTTTGGTAGGGCTGGACCTTGAATGTTTAAGTTGTAGTTCTGGAAGGGCCAGTTGATGACAACCCTGGCCAGGTAAAGATTTGTGGGATTTCTATTTAACTATGTGGCTGCTTTTGTTTTCATGTTTACTGGTCTGCTGGTTAGGTTCTACTGTTCAGCAGTACCACAGCCTGGACTCTACTATCAGAAGGAGTTGATGGTTAAGTACTGCAATGGCTTCTGTTCTGGTTGGTAATGATGTATTTTCTAACTCGGAAGTTCTGCAATTTGGGATCTGCAATTGGGTAAGGCTGTGGGTGAGGCTCCAAGGTTGGTTGAGAGTCACTGCTCTGGATGGGCAGGACCAGAGGTTAAGCTCCTTACAAATGCATAAATGGAGATGGACTGACTTTCAGGTTGTATTTCTGGGGCAATCTTTTGTCTGAGTTGAATGGGTGTTCCAGTTCCTGCTCAAACAGCTTTGTCCTTTTCATTGGTCAAGCAGGTCTAGCCTCTATGCTTCTCTGAGTGAATAGAGTTGGGTGTCTCTCTGCCTGCATGGAGGCGATTGAGGTGAAGTATAAGGTGATGGAGGGAGGTTGTCTAGGGACTCAAGCTGTGCTTCTAAAGATGACTAGGTCAGCTTTTTGTCTTGGCTACAAATTGTCTTATATCTTCACTCAGTTGCCACAGCTGGCAGGAATACAGAGGTAACACTAAGGTCTGCACACTCAGAGGCAATGCAAGGAGACTGTCTTGGGACTCAAGCTAGGTTAAACTTCCCACTGTGTTTCTAAAAGTGACTAGGTCAGCTTTGCAAGTGGGCTACAAAATTGGCTTATATCTTTACTCAGGTGCCACAACTGGCAGGAACATAGAGGTAACACCAAGATATACACACTGCTCATTATGCCCTCTACCTCTTTTTTATTGTTGTTGTTTTACCTTTAACTGACCCTGAGCAATCTAGCTGAGTTGTTATCCACAGTATTTCTTCTGAAGCAAGACAGGAGTTGCCTTCCTGTGATGTTTCTAAGAATGCTGGTTATGTTGGATGTCTGTCTCTGGTTATTTTTTTCCCTGTTGAAATTGTGAACCTGGAAGAATCCTCTCTATGTGGCATTGTGCCAACTTGGAAGAGAGAAGAGGTGCAGCACAGTTAAAGTCAGACCCATCTTATCCTCTTAATTAAGTTTTCATTCAGCTCTGTAGACCACGTGCCTTTCTCAGGCTTGTTTCCAAGTATGGGGATTTTCAGAAAGATATCTGGTCTCTGGATAGATGCCTGTGGAACTTCCTGTAAAGATGAAGGGAACCAGAGACTTCCTATTCCATTATATTGCTGACATAACCTCTAGAAATTCTTTAAATTCCATCATATGTTTAAAAATCTTTCCTTGATCCTACCATTTGTAACAACATGGAAGAACATTATGCTAAGTGAAATAAGCTAGATACACAAAAACAAATACTGCACTTATATGTTGAATCTCACTTATATGTTGAATCTAAAAAAGTTGAAAACATAGAAGCAGAAAATAGAATGGTGGATACCAGAAATGGGGTTGTGGGAGAAATGTATGTTTGTATAATGCAAGGATTGTATTAATAGTTAATATAGAATGTATAATGAATCAGTCCAGAGGGCTAGGGTACAGCATGATGATTATAGTTAATAACACAATATGGTATACTGGAAATTTATGAATAGAGTAGATTTTGGTGCTTTAATTATGCATACTATAAATGGTAATATGAGAGGGAAAAATTATGTTAATTTGCTGACAGTAATAACTTTAATCTTATGTGTTGTATATCTTATATATATGCCATTTTTAATTTTTAAAAAACCCTGTTTGAGAACAAATTGCCCCTTTCCAGATATTGTAATTGTGGTTAATATCAAAATTTCTCCTTTTTTTCTGAGTTGGAGTTTCACTTTGTCACCCATGCTGGAGTGCAGTGGCACACTCACAGCCACACCAGCATTGACCTGCTGGGCTCCAGCGTTCCTTCTGCCTTAGCCTTCCAAGTAGCCAGAACTACAGCATCCACTACCATGCCCAGTTAATTTTTTGCTTTATTGTAGAGATGAGATCTCACCAAGTTGCCCTGACTGGTCTCAAACCTGTACACTCAGGCAATCCACTCACGTCAGCCTCCCAAAATGCTGGGATTACAAGGCTGAGCCACCGAGCCCGGCCCAAATTTCTTTCTTAACCTCTTTGCTTCTCAATCCATTGCACTTTCTCTTAAGTTACCAAGGAAGGGAAAAATCTCTCACCAACCATATGTAACAGACTCTCTATTTCTTTATTTTATTTCAAGTTGTAGGGTACATGTGAAGATTTGCTATGTAAGTAAGCTGCATGCAGGTGAGGTTTGGGCTTCTAGTGAGCCCTCTCTCCCACTGATATTGGACTTGGTATGCAGTGTGTTGTTGTGTGTTTCCTCCTCCCTTCCTCCCTCCTTTAGTAGAGTCCAGCGTCTATTGTTCCCACCTTTGAGTTCGTGTGAAGAGTGATCAGGGCCTGCTTATAAGAGAGAACACACGATATTCAGTTGTTTCTCTAATAGTTCACTTAGTGTGATGATCTCCAGTTGCATTCATGTTGCTGCAAGTAATATGACTTTTTTGTTTATGACTGTGGTATATTCTGCTGTATCTATGTACCACATTTTCATTTTAGTCCACATTAGATGCGCACCTGGGCTGGTTTCATATTTTTGCTATTGAGAATAGTGCTACGATGAACATATGTGTGCAGGTCTTTTTGGTATAGTGATTTGTGTTCTTCTGAGTATATTTCAAGAGGTGGGATTGCTGGATCATATGGAAGCTCTGTTTTTAGATTTTTGAGAAAATGCCAGCCACACATATTTTCACAAAGTTTGCAATAGTTTACCTTTTCACCAATGATGTAGAAGCATTACCTTTTCTCTGCAGTCTCGTCAACACCTTTTTTGTGTGTGACTTTTTAATGCTAGCCATTCTAACCACAGTTAGATGGTATCTCATTGTACTTTGATTTGCATTTCTCTGATGATTAGTGAAGATGAGAATTTTTTTCATATATTTTTTGGCTACTTGAGAAGTGTCTGTTCATATGCTTTGCCTGCTTTTTAATGGGGTTACTTTTTTTTCTGTCAGTTCATTCTTTGTAAATCCTGGATGCTAGGTCTTTGCCAGATGTCTAGTTTGTAACTTTTTTTTTCCATTCTGTAGGTTGTCTCTTTACTCTCTTCATGGTTTCTCTTGCTTTGCAAAAACTTTTTAGTTTGATAAAATCCCACCTGTCAATCTTTGCTTTGGCTGCATTTGTTTTTGAGAACTTAGGACCTCTATTTCTATTTCTGGGTTTGAACTCTGTTTTGAGCTACAGACCTTTATGTGTAACTCCAGAAGTCCAAGTCTAAACTCTTGCCTTTTATTCTGAGTCTGTTGTTTTTTAATTCCCCAGTTTAGTGACACCACCATCTGTTCTACTGCATTCACCCAAGAGATTATCAAGTCTGGGAAATTGTAAATATTACAGTGTTTAAAATTGCGATTTCTCTTTATTTCCACTAAAATTACTACTGTTTTTGCTCAGTATTCTTTTTCAACTACAATACCTCAAGACTTCTAAGAGCTTTTTTCTGTCTTACTGTCATTTAATCTCTCTATTCCCCATACTGAGAGAGCACTTCATAGTGTAAATTTGATCATATCAGAAGATTAGAACACTTTGATGACTTCTATTGCTTTCAGAATCAGTCTTGTGGCTTACAATGTCTTCATGGGAAAGTCCCTGCTAATCAGTCCAGTAATCTTTACTGATTATTTTTTTGCACTTTATCTTCCAGTCATACTAGAACTAATTCAGTTCCTTTTATAGAGCATGTTCAGAGTCTACCAAGACTATTTAGCAATAAATGAGTGTATAAGCCTTATCATTCTCAATTGATTAATAAGTGCGCTGCACTTTATTTTTATGTCAGAAAATTTACAAAAGTAATCTTGTGCATATCCACTTTAACAACCTGTATTCTATGAAATGTACTTATGTTCAAAATTGCAGAAACCAAAAACTGAACCCATAATAAACAAAACCCATGCAAGATGTTTGGTTAGGGCATTCTGACTTGAATGTGGGAGGACTGATGTGGCACATATGCTGTCACTTCCCTATTCTGCCAGACATTGCTGATCAGCATGGCACTCTTTACTTGTGACTCAACTTCACAAACCTCATCACAAGTATTTCAGGGAACTACTGTCAGTAGGAGTGTCTTCTATGATGAAGCCTCTTTGCCAACTGTGTGGTCATGGTGAGTAATTTTGCCCTAAGGACTTGAAGATAAAGGAGCCCAGAGAAGTGAATGCTTTCTTGCATGATCTTTCTTTCCCATTCTTTCCAATAAGGACATAATAATTTGCTGTATTTTTTTAAAAAACCAATCTTGAAAGGAATCCCACTTTGGATATCTTCAAACAGGGTATGCATACTCTTGAGAACCCTTGAAGACTTGCCAGGGGAGTACAGTTTGAAGCTTTAAGGAAATCATTTTGTAGATGATCAGTTACACTCTGTCTCTTCCTAAAGTTGGTCTGTCTGAGAACCATTCCTGCAGTCAGTTTTTATTCTTTTAGACCTCCCTTTTCACAATGATCATCTCCTGAAAGACATGTGCACCTCTCACCAATTCTGGCTCATATGATGATTCATTTTTCTGGGTAGAAAACAGGGCACCTAACAGAGGGGTGTTTGGAAATGTAACTCTCCTAAATAAAAGCTCTTGATTTGGTTTAAATATATATAGAGAGAGAATGCAAAAAAAGTATATGCATTTTAAGAAAGGAAAAAACTGTATTAAAATTGTAAATGAATACAAGTCATGTCTGACTTCTGCAATTACAAGAGGTGCTCATAGTGGTTATCATCAGTTTCCAGACACCTCTGATCATGGTGAACTAAAAGTAACAATAACATCTCTTAAAATGTGTGTACATTTTTTGGTACCGTGTGTGTGTGTATAAATATATGTATATATAAATATATTTAAATCTAATTCATAAGTGCAATATACTAGAAATTGGATCTTAGTAACTATTACATTTGAGATATATATATATATATATATATATACACACACACATATATATACACACACACATATAGGGAGGTGCCAAAAAAGTATACACATCTTAAGATATACACATATACAGATATGTGTATACACATGTATACGTATACACATATATACATATATGCATATATACATGTATATACACACATACAATAAAATTCTATATATTATATACAGTAAAATCATATACATATAATTTATGCATATACGAGCAATGCCTGATTATTATGATTCAGGTAACAAACTCATAAGAACGTTATTTTTTGTTCTATTTTTAAATTTATTTATTTATTATAAAGATGTGGGATAAAATTCAGGGTTAGGTATACAAACATTGATCATGCAGGTCCCTTGTGGATGAGGTGTGGCCCTCCCTCCCCTCACAGTTTTCCTCAGCTGCCAGTCCCACCCCTCTCCCCTGACAATTTTCCACTACTGTCAATCACGTTCTGATAGCATTATAATTGTTCAAGGTCACCTTATGAGTGAGAACATATGGAACTCAGTTCTTTGTTTCTGTGATAAATCACTGAGTATGATTGACTTCAAATCCATCCAGGTTGCTGCAAAGTCCATATATTTGTCCTTCTTTATGGCTGCATAATATTCCATTGTGTATATGTACCACATATTTTTTAACCAGTCTAGCTTCGATGGGCAACACGACTGGTTCCATGTTTTTGCTATTATGAATAGAGCTTCAACAAACATATGTGTGCAGGTATCTTTTGTGTAGAATAATTTGAGTTCCTCCGGGTATATTCCCAATAGGGGAATTGGTGGGTCATATGGAAGGTCAGTTTCTAGCTCTTTCAGAAATCTCCAGACTGTTTTCCGGAGAGGATGTACAAGTTTTCATTTCCACCAACAGTGTAGATGCATTCCTTTTTCTCCATATCCTCACCATCATCTGTTGTTTGTTTTATTAAGGATGGCCATTCTTACAGGGGTTAGTGATATCTCAATGTGGTTTTGATTTGCATTTCTCTGATGAGTGAGGCTGAGCACTTTTTCATGTGTCTGTTGGTTGCCTGTATATCTTCTTTTGAGAAGTGTCTATTCATGTCTTTTGCCCACTTTTTAAAGAGGCTGTTTTTTCCCCCCTTCGGTGCGTTTGAGTTCCTCGTAGATCCTAGGTGTTAGGCCTCTATCAGATATACAGTTGACAAATATTTTTTGTCACCCCATTCTGTGGGATGTCTCCCTTCTCTCTTGATGGTTTCTTTTGCTTTACAATAGCTCGCTAATTTGATGAGGTCCCACTTGTCTTATTTCCTAAGGTATTGGCCTTTGGGGCTCTGAGTAGGAATTTGTTGTCAGTTCCAATTTCCATAAGGGTGTCTTCTGCGTTTTCTAAGGTTCTTATAGTTTGAGGTTTTACGTTTAGATCTTTGATCCATTTAGAGTTAATTTTTGTGTATGGTGATAGGTAGGGGTCCTGTTTCAGTCTTCTGCATGTGGCCAGCCAGTTTTCCCAGTAACATTTACTGAATAGGTTTTCCTCTCCCCAGTAGTTGTTGTTGGAGGCTTTGTCAAAGATGAGTTGGTTGAGGAGTTGAGATTTTGCTTCCAGAATCTCCATCCTGTTCCATTGGTCTATTTGCCTGTTTTTATACCAATACCAAACTGTTTTGATTACTGTAGATTTATAGTAGAGTTTTAAGTCTGGGAGTATGATACCTCCTGCTTTGTTTCTCTTGCTAAGGATTGTTTTGCCTATTCATGGTCATTTATGTTTCCATATGAATTTCTGTATTGATGTTTCCAGATCTGAGGAGAATGATGTTGGTAACTTAATGGATATTGCGTTGAGTCTGTAGATTGCCTTTGGTAGGATGGACATTTTAACACTGTTGATTCTTCCTATCCATGAGCATGAAATATTTTTCCATTTGTTTATGTCTTCTTGGATTTCTTTGAGCAGTGTTTTGTAATTCTCATTGTAAAGGTTTTTCATTTCTCTGGTTAGGAAGATGCCGAGGTATTTCTTTCTTTTTTTTTTTTTTGGTGGCTATTGTGAATGGGATTGTGCTTTTTATTTGGGTCTCTGCCTGCTTGTTGTTATATAGGAATGCAACTGACTTTTGTACGTTTACTTTGTACCCTGACACTTTGCCAAAGTCCTTTATCAGTGTCAGCAGGTTTTTGACAGATTCTCTTGGATTTTCAAGGTATAGGATCATATCATCAGCAAAGAGGGATAACTTGACTTCCTCTTTTTGTATTTGGATACACTGATGTCCTTCTCTTGTCTAACTACCTGGGCTAGGACTTTCAATACAATATTGAACAAGAGTGGTGAGAGTGAGCAGCCTTGTCTTGTTCCAGTTTTCAGGGGAAATGTTTCTGGTTTCTGTCCATTTAGCAATATGTTAGCTGTGGATTTATCATAGATGACACTATTTTGAGGTATGTTCCTTCTATGCCTAAGTGTTTGAGGGTTTTTATCAAGAAGGGATTCTGAATTTTATCAAAAGCTTTTTCTTCATCTAATGAGATAATCATGTGGTTCTTGTTCTTACATCTGTTGATGTATTTATTTACATTTATGGTCTTGCGAATGTTGAACCAGCCCTGCATCCTGGAGGTGAAGCCTACTTGGTCATAATGGATGATTTTTGAGATGTACTTTTGGATCCGATTTGCTAGAATTTTGTTGAGGATTTTTGCATCTATGTTCATAAGGGATATTGGCCTGTAGTTCTTTTTCTTTGTTGCATCTTTACCCAGTTTGGGTATCAGTGTAATATTAGCTTTGCAAAATGATTCGGGGATAATTCCATCTTTCTCAATTGCCTGGAATACTTTCAATAGGATTGGTATCAGCTTTTCTTGTATGTTTTGCAGAATTTCGTTGGAAATCCATCTGGTCCAGGGCTTTTTTTTTGTAGGTAATTTTTGTATGACAGAGTCAATTTTCTGGGTTTTTATTGGTCTATTCAGTGTCTCAATGTCTTCTTGTTTCAACTTGGGTAGGTTGTGTGATGTCAGAAAGGCTTCCATTTCATCCAGGTTATCAAGTTTATTTCCATATAGGTGTACATAGTGTATACATAGTGTAGTGTATACACATTTTAAGATATATACATATACAGATATGTATATACACATGCATACATATACACATGTTATATATATATATACATATACACATATATGCACATATACTTGTATATACACACATACAAAAATTCTATATATTATATACAATAAAATCATATACATATAATTTATACATATAGCAATGCCTGATTATTATGATTCAGTTAACAAACTCATAGGAACATTTTATGCTCACTTTGTCTCTGTTTAGTATGTGATATTTAAGATTCAGAAATAAAATTAGTGCTATAGAGCACATACTGACTTTTTCTAAAATTGAAAAATGAAAGCTGAACTCATGGAAGATAAAGATAATAGCAATTGGTTTGACCATGAGGACTGACTTTGCCAGTGAGGTTTTACATGGCAAATTTATTTCATAAATGTTTTATAAACATATAGCACACATGTTTAATAAGTCAAATGGGCTAAGTCTGAAACTACAAGTATATTAATATATTTAAATCTCATTCTTATGTGCAATATACTAGAAATTGCATCTTTGTAACTTTCCATTTGAGATAAAAATTTAAATATCAACTTAAAAATATATAAAAGGTGCATAATTTTTTGAAATTGTGTTGTCAAATAAGTTGACAATATTTTATGTTTGCTATAAAACAAGGCTTTAAGTTTAATAGTCTGTAATAATTTTAGAACAAAACAATCCTTTGAATGATAGAGTTATTGAGCACTGTAAGGGACCATAACCCCTTCAACTAAATGAGAAAACTGGGATACGGTGACTAACCCATATTCTAAGATAAGAGTAGACCCCCAAAATTTCTCCTAATTTGTAAGAACACCAACTATTATTCCCTTATACACAGTCTATAAAATTGACCTTGATATTGTACAAACTTTGTTTACATAAAGGAGCCTGAATGCATTATAAAATGCGTAAAGCACACATACAAACAAATCTACTGTGTCATATATTTAACCAATAATGTTATATTTTGGCTCAGCCTGTAATCCCGTGCCTTGGGAGGCTGAGGTGAGTAGATTGTGAGCCCACGGGTTCAAGACCCACCTGGGCAACTTGGCTAGACCTCATCACTACAATAAATCAAAAAATTAGCTGGGCGTGGTAGCATACACCTGTAATTCCAGCTACTTGGAAGGCTGAGACAGGAGGATCGCCAGAGCCCAGCAGGTCGAGGCTGCGGTGGCCGGGAGAGGCCACCGCACTCCCATCTGGGCAACAGAGTGAGACTCCAACTCAAAAAAATAAATAAATAAAAATAAGGTTATATTTATAATTTATTTATAAATATATTTATAACTGAAGTAGATATAAGTATATTTATATTTATTTATAATTAACATTGAGAATTTGATTAATAGCAATTTTTATTAACTTCTTAACCTTTAGAAGGGCTTTTAGCAGTTATTTTTTATTGTACAGATATGTTAAAATGTCATCCAGGGAACTATGAGTTGATTTTCCTTTTTTCCCCTATAATTTTCTCTTTGTCAAATAAAGTATTTTAAAGTTGTTGTAGATATTGCTAATTTACTAATTAGCCATTATAATAACTTGTGGAAGAAAGAACACCACGTTCAGGAAGTAAGAGCCCTGAACCCTAGTCTTAGATGTACTAATTTACTGTGCGTCCTTTGAACTCATAGTGTGTGTGTGTGTGTGTGTGTGTGTGTGTGTGTGTGTGTGTGTGTGTGTAAGTATGTATTGAATTATAAGAGTGTTGAACAGATTTTTCACTGAGGAGAAACTTCAATAGATGACAATTTCCTGCAGTTTTGCATAAAGAATGATTCTAACGTTACTTCTGGCAAGCAGAGAAATGGTGCTGACAAGATGGAGATATCATTTGTGGGTGTTGATGCAGAACGTTGGATGTTTATCAACACATATCATACAAATAATTATGTTGACAATATTTGGTGACCTAGTACAAGGGGTGTGTTTCCTCTTCCTGAACAAGGACTCATGAAAGAAAACAAGAGGTCATTAGTAATTCAATTTCTTTAATTAGTGTTGTGGTGGTTTCCATCAATAAAACTTAAGAAATTATTGCCAAGACATCTCACTCTTCCCTTAGATGTATAGCCCACAAGAAAACTACTGATAAGAATTAGAAATTCACTCAAAAGAGTTTGAAGAAAGGTCAATTAGACTGTTAGCTGGAGACAATTCTGTTGTAGGTAGAGCCTCTCAGATAAGGCATCTTGATTGAGTTATCATTTCCTGTTGTTTGCACCATTCTCTTGCAGGTCCAGGAATGGGATTTGCTTAGAAACAAAGATTATAGTTTCCTGATGGTAGACTCACTACTGTTAAGTTCATGTGCATCTGATGCATAATAGCATTATACTTAATTTATAATAGTTGATAGCCCTTTTGTGAGTCCTTATTCTAACTTTTATCCAAGACTTCTTAGTATCAAAAAACCTGAAAAATGAGCTTATTATTGATCAAAAGATGTGCATGAAATTGCAATCCTGGACAGAATGTGTTGAAGTAGCCTTAAAAATGACTCAAAAGGTATACTGAGTATTGGTTTCAGGGGCTGTTTACTATAATTTGTGAGGGTCTTGCCTTCCTTTTTAATCTTAGAATGCTACATAGTACGTTTGTGTAGCTGTGTTACAACTAAGTCATATTCCTGTGAGTCACTGACTTTGGTGTTTCTGGAACTTGAGGAGGATAATATACTTGGCTAAAATGCTTGGCAAGGCCTAGATCCAGACTGTACTGTGGCTCATGGCTGGGTGATGTTTGACACAGAATTCTAAGAAATTCAACATAAAGAAAAGATAATTTAAAAAAGTTCAAGTGCAACATTCCAAGGTAAAAACAATATATTTCCATGTTAGCATGCTTCCTTTTTTCCTCCTTCCTATGAGATGTGAAATGTTATGGTGAATGTGAGGCTGAAGTAGGAATGTGCAATGTATGAGGGTTATGATGTATGTAAACTCATCAAAGGTGGGTTTCTGTGTCTGGATTTGTTATTTCACATTGCACGCCTTGCTTTGCACACTCTTAGAAACCTTTTACAAAGATAATCAGAACAATGGAATAACAGTGGGCTAGGATTTGAAAACCCTACTCTGCCAGGGACCACTTATTTCATTAACCATTCTTTTTTTTTTTTTCCTTTTTAGTAATATGATCCCTCTCCAGTCAATTTCAGCAAAGCAGGCAGTCAGCAATTAGAAGGTAAATTTGTATCTAGATGTGGTCACATAAATAAGCTTAAACCAATGTGATATGAGGAGAAATGTGTGTATCTTATAGGTTACCCCTCAAAGAGCACCTGCTTGCTTTGTATTATTGCTTCATCTTTTTCTACTGGGTGAGAAATGCTGACAACTGCAACACCTTTGAAGATCATGTGTTACCAGTGTTAGAGCCATCCTGTGAGCTCTAGACTGCCATGTGGGAAAGTAGTGAACTTCATTCTTAAAAGTCACTATGGTTGAGGGGGTGTCTCTATATTATAGCAGCTAAGCTAATACAGAAAGTGGTATCTGGATAACAATAACCAAAACTATGCTTAGCAGTATGGCATGGGATTGCAGACAATAGATATTGTAGACTTTCATGATGCTGACTTCAGGCTTCTGAAAAATATTTGATACAATTTTGTCTTGCAAGGCAGAGCACATGCTTACTGAGTCTGCTGATCCAGGGTAACCACATGGAATAATTCAAAAGTTTGATGTTCATCAACTCTCTCGTCCTGTTTTTGTTTGTTGTTTGAGGACAGACTCTAGAGGACATCCATCAGAGGACATCTACTGGAGACTATTTATAAGAGAGTATATATCATAATATATTGAAATCAGAGCATCTATCAGAGGGCACCCATCAGAGGACATCCATCAGATGATATCCATCAATGGCATCCATCAGAGGGCATCCATCACAAGCTATCTTCAGAGGACACCCAACTAAGGATATCTGTTAGAAGGCATTCATCAGAGGACACCTGTCAGAGTATTTCTTTCAGAGGGTAGTCTTCAGGGGGCATCTATCACTGGGCATCCATCTGAGGACAACCATCAGAGAATATCCATCAGAGGGCATACATCGGAGTATATTGCAAGTGGGGCATCTCTCGGAAGGCATCCATCAGAGGGCATTCAGCAGTCAGCATCTATCAGAGATAATCCAACAGAAGGCATCCATCAGAGAACATCTATCAGAAGATATAAAAGAGGGCATCTATCAGAAACTATCCTCGGAGGACACATATCAAAGGGTATCAATTATAGGGCATTCATCAGAAAGTATCCATCAAAGGGCATCCATCAGAGGACATCTATTAGAGGGAATCCATCAGAGGACATCCACCAAAGGGGATCCATCAGAGGGCTTCTATCAGAAGTTATCCTCAGAGGACACCCATCAAAGGATGTATGTCAGAGGGCATTCATCAGAGAGTATCCATCAGAGGGCATCCATCAAAGGACATCCATCACAGGATATCCATTAGAGGGCATCCATCAGAGGGCAGTCTACAGAGGGCATCTTTCAGAAGGTATCCATCAGAGGACATTCATCAGAGGGTATCCATCAGAGGGCATCCATAAGAGGATATCTATTAGAGGACATTTATCAGAGAGCATCCATCAGAGGGTGTTATCATGAGGCTTCCATCAGAGAACATCTATCAGAAGATATTGAACAGAGGGTATTCAGCAGAGGATATCCATCAATGAGCACCCACCAGAGGGCAGTGATCAGAGGGCATCCATCAAAGGGTGTTAATCAGAAAGAAGAGATTAGAGGACATTAGCTGGGGGGCAGCCATCACAGGGTATAGATCAGAGGGCATCAATTATAGGGCATCTATAAGAAGGTATTGATCAGAGGGTATAGATCAAAAGGCATCAATCAGAGGGTACTGATAGGAGGGCATCTGTCATAGTGTATCCACAAGCAGGTATCTACCAGAGGACATCCATCAGAGGAAGTCTGTCAGAGGTTCTCTATCAGAAGACATCCATCAGAGGGCATCCACCAGAGAACGTTCAACAGAGGGCATCAATCATAGAGTATCTATCAGAGGATATCAATTAGAGAGCATCTATCTGAAGTTACTGATCAGAAAGTATAGAAGAAAGGGAAATTATCAGAGGGCATTCATCAAAGGACATCCATCAGGGGAAACCATCAGAGGACATTCATCAGAGGGCATTCATCAGAGGACAACTATCAGAGGGCATCTATCAGAGGACATCCGTCACAGTATATCAATCAGAGGTCACCTATTATCCTGTAGCCCTCAGAGGCCATCTATCAGAATATATCCATCAGGCATCCATCAGAGGATATCCATCAGAGGATATCCATCAAATGGCATCTATCAGAGGAAATCCATCAGAGGACATCCATAAGGGCATCCATCCATCAGAGGGTATAGATCATAGGGAATCTATCAGAAAGCATTCATCACAGGACATCCATCAGTGGGCATCCATCAAAGGGTATCCATAAGGAGGGATATCATTATGTAGTGGCCTTCTGTATCTTTTTTTAATTTTTGATAGCTTAAAGGGTATTTTGTCTGAAATTAAGATCATGACTCCTCCTTTCTTTTGTGTTCTGTTTGCCTGAAAATTTGTTTCCCATCCTCCTACTCTGAGTCTGTGAGTGTCCTTTCTAGTGAGGTGAGTCTCTTAAAGGCAATAAATTGTTGCCTGGTGATATTTTATCCATTTTGCCATTCTATGTCTTTTCAGTGGTGCATTTAGTTCATTCACATTCAGGTTAATTATTGAAATGTGAGAGTTGATCCCTATCATAATGTTCTTACAGAGTTATTGTTGTTGTTCCTGTTTGTTTGTTGTTTTGCTTTTGGTTTTGGAGTTGGCTCATGTGTGTTTTTAATATTTTGCCTGTACTCTTGTGAAGAACATTGTTGTTCTTTTTTCCTTTGCTTCTGTGTTCAGTACTCTCTTAAGTGTTTCTTATAGAGGTGGTCTGGTGACTGTGTAGGTTCTTAGGGATTGGCTATCTGGAAAAGACTGCAATTCTCCCTCACTGATGAAGCTTAGCTTGGCTGGGTAGGTTATTCTGGGTTGAAATTATTTAACTTTTAGAACTTTGAAGATAGTACTCCAAGCTCTCCTAGACTGGAGGGTTTCTGTAGATAAATCTGCTGGTATTCTAATTGGTCTTCCCTGGTAGGTAGTCTGACCTTTTTCTCTCGCTGTCTTTAGGATATTTTCTTTTATACCTCCTTTGTTTAGGCAAATTATTATGTGTCTGGGAGTTGCTCTTCTCATTTGTTGTCTTGCAGGGGTTCTCTGAATCTCTTGTGTTTGAATTTTTGCATCACTGATGAGATGAGGAAAGTTTTCTTGAATGGTTTCATGAAATGTTTGTTCCAGGGTGTCCCGTGTCTCTCTCTCTGCCTCAGGAAGGCCAGTTACTCTTAGGTTGGGTCTCTTGAAGTAATCATCCTTCTCTTGAAGGTTTTGTTCTGTCTTTTAAAGTTTCTTTTCTATGTTTTTGACAGTTTGGGTTAGTTCTGTATTTTAGTCTTTGAGCTCTGAGATTCTTTCTTCTGCTTGACTAATTCTGCTTTCCATGCTTGTTAGCTTATTCATTTCAATCACAGTATTCTTACTACCATTATCTGTCATCAGCTCCTTATTTTCCTCTTGTCTCTCCTCAATTTTTATTCTCTCCATTAATATCTTGATGTCTGGGTTTGTTGTATGTGACCAGTCATTCTGGGGGCTCTTCACTGTTTGTGTTCCAAAGTCTGTTTTCTCAGTTTCTGCCCCCCCCCAGGGGTCTGTGTGCAGATTTATCCTCCCTACTTTTTCCTTCCCTCTACTTCCCCATCTTCTTTAATTCTGTTATACAGGGGTGGAGGGGTTAATTTAACTTCTGTTTGTTCAATCTTTTATTCTTCTTTATGTATTGCTTTGTTCAATTCTGGAGTTGGACTGTAGGTTGGGGGCAGTCCTTTTTGCAGTTTTGAGATTTAGTTAAGGGGAGAGCTCTGATTCAAAATCTATCTGCAAATCCCAGTATCTGCTGACAGGTGTGTGTATAAACTGAAACCTACTTCCCACTGCCTTGGAATCTGTCCATGCAGTGGGGTTGTAGGTTTACTACCTGAAAGCAATATGAGGTTAACAGAGGGAAGAGAATGGAGCAGGTAGTTGGGGGAAGAGGGGGTGGAGAGAGAGAGGAGTAAGAGGGAAAACAGATGAGTATACCTACTAGCAAGTGAAAAGAGACACAAAGACTGAAACAAAAAGAAAAACCCTAACCACGACTATAAATTAACCAACAACTGTACGAAAAAACTAAAACATACAATGATGCTAACATACAAGCTAACAAACATCCTTATTGGTGTGCTATTCCTCTATACAAAGATGGGGCTTACAGAGAAATTTAAAAAAGAAAAGGAATAGATTAAAGTCAGTAAACTAACAGAACCAATCAAGGACACTTTGAGACTTCCTTTAAGTCCAGTGTCCTTTCAGCTCTGATTTCTAGCTGTTTTTGCAGGATGGTAGATTTGTTCACAGTTAGGGTCAGTTGCCCCTTGTCTACTGTGAAGAGGAGTTCAGATCTGGGCTCCCTGCCCAGTCTATCACTCAGATCTGGCCTTGTCTATTTTTCAAGGGGGAAAAGCTTCTGTCATTCCCCTTTTGATGTTGTTACCTTGGATCCCCAGCAGGTGGTGCTATCTCACTGCCCCAGTTGATCTTTATCTGCAGCTGCTGAAGCTTGCAAGTTAGCGACCAGGACAGGAGGCAGCAGGCGATGGTAGCTGCAGTGGCCGCAGCTGCCTCCCAGTACATGAAGGACCTCCATGAGCCTGGCTCCACATGAGGGGCCTGGCGTGGCACGGTGGTGGCAGTAACAGAGGCAGCTAGGGCAGCAGCAGTCTCAGTAGATTGTGCTTGTGGGGGCTTCATGGTTCAAAGTTGTGGGTCACCTCAGGCATGGGCAGGGTGGCCGTGGTGGCAGCATCCGTGGTTGCCACAGCAGCCCAGACCGCTGTGATATTTGAGCAGTGGCAGCGGCTGAGCTCCCTGTGAAGAGCAGGCTGCGGAAGATGGGAGCTGCAGCCTGCAGGAGAGAGCTAGAGTCTTTATGTGTGTTCTCTTTCACAGAGGGTCTCACAGACCAAACTGCCCTGTCACCATCTTGCTGGAAGTCCTGAAAATGAGATATTTTAGAATGTAAAGCATTGCACAATTATACAGTGATGTCACTATCATGTGAAGTCCCTTTATCTCTTTCTCTCAATAAAACACTGCTAAATTAAAATTCTGAATCTGACTTTAATCTTTGACTATGTTGAGGGAAGTTAGAAGAGTCTAGTGTGCTTTGTTCATGATATTAAAAAAATACATATTGTCTATTTATTATAGTGATTAATTTGTCCTAATCTGAATTGCTGGAGTATACAGTAAAAAATGAAAAAATCTATTTTTATAGTATATTTAGAAAGGATAAATTTAATATGTTCAGAATTCATCAATAGAACACAGCACATCATATCTGTATAACCATACTGAACTTGTCATGTGTACACTGTATCTCAACAAAATAGAAAAAAAATAGACTTTTTGAAAACTGTAAACGAAAGGGAATAAGTCTTACCTTTTGTCTTTAAATAGGCTTAATGCTATGTCTTCTTTTCACTATTTTTTACCATAAAAAAAGAAAAATAATATAAGTAACCATTATGACACTCATTATTGTCATCTGGTGGGAATGTAAATTCTATTCACAAATTAAAGGAACACAATTTCAAAGTAAAAACATCAACTACAGTCATAAGTCACTTTAAGATAGCAGGATACATTCTGAGAAATGCATCATTTGGCACATTTGACACTGTGTGAATATCAGAGTGTATTTACACAAACCTGTATGGTATGGTATAGACTATGCAGTAAAGATACAATAGTATCATTTTATGGGACCACTGTTATACATACAATCCATCATTGACCGAAACATTCTTATGGGGCACATGACTATATAGTGGTGGACTGAATAATGCTCTTCCCCAAAGGAAGTTTATGCCCTAATTACCAGGACCTATGAATATGTCAGCTCATATGGAAAAATGAGCTTCACAGCTGTGATTACGAGTCTTGAAATGAGATGACTAGCCTGAGTTTTCCAGGTGGGACTAATGATATAATCACAAGGGTTCTTGTAAAGTGGAGACAAGAAAGTCAAAGGCAGAGAAGGCAAAATGATGATAGAAGCACTGGGAAAGTGTGGGAGAATTTAAAGGTGTGTTTTGCTAGCTTTGGAGATGAAGGACAGTGCCCAGAGCCAAAGAATGTAGTTGGTCTCTAGAAGATAGAAAAGATAAGGCAACAGGTTCTTCTTTAGAACCTGCAAGGGCCAGAAGAGAATATACCTTATGATATTCATAAATTCAGTTACCTTAAACAAAGCTATGCCAAGTCATTAAATCTCACAAGCACAGTTTCTGTTTTAAATCTCACAGGCACTGTCACCTGTCAACCCTTCTGCTTCTTAACTTGACCATAAATGCTGTGGTGAACACACATCTGTAGTGAGGTGAAACTGATTTGGGGAATGAAAAGTCTGATTTTAAGTTCCATCTCTACTGCTACATTTGGACAGTTCTGTTAAGCTCTCTGACCTTCAGATTCCATCATCTCTAGAACAAAATTGATAATGCCTGCTTTGGAGACATATAAAAATTAAATGAGATAGGTGGCTGAATGACGTAAGTAGTGTACTTAATAACATTATAAATATTTCTGCTTAAATAATAATATATATAACTTTATAAAATAATTACTTAACTTTACATTTATGTATCACATCACATGTAATTTTATCCTCATAACCCCTCTGAGATGTAAGTAGATAGGACAACTATGCCAAACTAGCAGCAAAGAAACTGAAGTTCAAGAGAATGTCTTGTTCAAGAGCTAATAAATAGTATATGAGGGACTTGAATTAAGATAATCTGATTCCAAATACTATGATCTCTCTCCCTCAGGGGTGGGATAGAATTGAACCTTTCTTCTACAAATAGAAAAAGAGTAGAAAGCCTTTCTAAAGTGTAATATCCTCTGTAAAGATATGAGGTCTGACAAGTTTACTCACAAACTTGCCACCGTGCACTTATGTTGGCAATACTGTACAAACAACTCAGTAAAGTTCATAACTTTGGTATATCAATGTCTCACAGCAGTGTTTATCTTGACATGGGGCAGTGTCTTGCTGAGTGGCATTCATTATTGTTGCTGCATGTTTTTGTATGCCATTGCAGGAATGTTGGAGCTTGAAGTAGGGTGATGAAGCAACATTCAATTTCTTGCTAAGCTTGGAAAGAGTGGAAATGAAATCAGGCACATGTTAGTCCAAGTTCATGAAGTTAATTCCATGAAGAAAATGGCAGTGTACAAATTGATTGAATGTTTTTTGAGGGGAGAGAAAGACTAATGAAGAGAGGCCAGGGTGGCCAGTAACAAGCAGAACTGAGGAAAACATTGCAAAAATTGGTCAAATTGTGCATCAGAATTGTAAGTTGGCTGTGAGAAACATAGCAGACCATATAAACATCGATAGAGAAACAGGAAGACCTTAACTGAAATCTTAGTAGAAAAAAGATGTGTGCAAAAATAGTCCCCGAGGAGCTCTTGCCTCATAACAATGTCCCAGCCCATGCAGCACTGCCTTTGAGGGGGATTTTGGTCAATAAACAAATAGCTATATTGGTACACTCTCCCTAGTCACTCGATCTGGTGCTCAAAGACTTTTCTCTTTACCCAAAGACAAATAAAATATTGAAATAAAGACATTTTGAGGACATTAAGGATGCCAAAGGTAATACAATGACAACTCTAATGGCCAGTCCAGAAAAAGAGTTCCAAAATTCCTTTGATGAATGGACTAGGTTCTAGCATCGGTGCATAGTTTTCCAAGGGGAGTACTTCAACGGTGACCACAGTGATATTCAGCAATGAGGTATGTAGCACTTTTTCTAGGATGAGTTCATGAACTTAGTTGTCAGACCTTATATAACCGGATTCATTAAGTTGGGCCAACATACCAGATCTGCAGTCACCACTGTCCTGAACAGTGGGTGCTGTGGGGGTGAGGAGGACACAAATATTACATGAGGCCTATGATTAAAAGTGCCTAGCATTAAGCCTGGTACAATGGAATCTCCATGATGAAAAACAAGCTTATTCAATGAAAAATATTAATGAAGATGTGCTATAAAATGCATCTGTTGCATTGAAGCCCGTGCCCTGGAAAGCAGTTCACTGTCTTATTTATTTCCTTAACAATATTTTTCCTTCTGTAATATTTTTTTCCTCTAAGTTATTAATTTGGGGTGGATTTTTAATTAGTTTAACTAGGTTCTGAACACCAACTTAATACTTAAAGCACTTTTGCTTGAATCAGAATAAATTTATGGCAATATTTCAAAAAATGAGCTAATGGGTAGACATAAATATTTGATACAACTTCATTATCTTTTCAAACATGAACAGAGGCTGAAGAACTAATTCTATTTCCCAGCAGGTTTTTCTATCTAGTCATGTGAGTGGTAAGAAAAATCCATTTGGAAAAATAGGGTTTCATTATCATTCTAATGCAATTTCTTTTTGCTAATTCATTTGAGATTACAGTCAATTAAACAGAAAATAGGTAACACCATTGGGTCATTCTCTTTATTCTTCTCTACTATTTATTTTCATAGATGTACAGAAGGTATCAGGGTCATCTGTGCACATTTAAATACTTATTAGAACTGAAACTGGCTGGCTAACTCACAATGCTATCATTGTCATTACTACCAACACCCAAACATTGTTTGTTATGTATTATTTATATATCATTATACCAAGTTCTGAAAATAAGAAAAAAATGAAGGCATGAGCTGTCATTTATCTCCTCTCAACTAGTATATGAGAGTGAGAACCATGTTTTACTCAAAATTTATCTTTTATATTGTCAAAGACTTCCATCAGATACAGGCTAAGCACTCAGAATTTTTTTAAGACACTTATCTGCAAGATTAAAATTATAGTAATAATGACCCTCTGGCTATTATTTCATCAGTGTCCATTATTTTGGTCATAACAGTTGTTTATTGCCAGGATCCATTCATCTTGGTGGATGCTCATGACGTATAAGTTGCGAAATATTTTAAATATCACTTCAACATACCTCAAAAAAAGTGTTTTAAAGATTCAGTAATGTATTGTGCATAAACATTTAGAATTGTTTTAGTATATGTTGATAACAATGATAGTGCAAATGATGAAGACAGTGATAATTCAGCTGAGAAATGAGCATAAAAGTCAAATTTGCTAATCAAGTAGCATGTTAACAAGCAGGTGAATAAGTTAGTAAATTTTTAGAATGTCAGGAATTTGTGGGACCTAGTCTGAACTAAGAAATGCTTATAAAATACATATGAGGTTTATGAAGTTTCTGAAGGATTGTTGTGACATGATCAAAAAGAGAATTGACTTTTGCAGAGCTAGTTACAGATAATACTAAACTTATGAGGGTTTCACTTATAATTTTTCACCTTCACAATGGTATAAAACAATGTGCATTCGGTAGACCTGTGCTTCAAGTACCCATAAATCCACTCTTTTTTAAAACTTTCAGTGCAGTATTCAATAAATTACATGAGATAGTCAATATTTTATTATAAAATGGTTTTTTTGTTAGATGATTTTGCCCAGTTGTAGGTTACTGTATGTCTTCTGAACAAGTTTAATGTACAATAGTTTATGCCAAAATGTCCAATAGAATAGGTGTATAAAATGTATTTTTTATGTAACACTTTCAACTTACAATGGGTTTATTAATACATAATCCAATTTTCAGTCACGAGCATGTGTGTACATCCATATAATTTGTATATTGAATGATGGGACACTCAAATAAAATGTTTTAACTTTCTAAAAGGCAATATAATTGAGTACTTTGAAAATGTAATAACATGAATTATTTCAAAGATTAAAATAAATTATGACTTGGTTGGCTTATTCTATGCCAAAGAATTCTATATGTTGGGCTATAATGAAATTCAAGGGGAATGAAAAATATCTAAAGATTAGAAATGGGAGTAAATATTGCCAGCATTTGTTAAGTATACTTACCAAATGTAAGAAAACTAAGTACTCATCAATAATAATTTAAGTATTCAAAATTAAAACCTAACTTAAAGCAAATATATAACTATCACTGTTATGAAACAGACTACACAACCAAAAACGGGACAAATTTTAACATAATATTGTTGAAGTCCTAAAAACAACAATGTTTTGATGGAATTATTAAAACATAGAGGTGATTTATGTAAAAATAATAGTACAAACGAGAAAGGTGAAATGGAATTTTTTTTTTTTTTTTGAGTTGGAGTCTCACTCAGTTGCCTAGACTGGAGTGCAGTGGCCACTCCCAGCCATCGCAGCCTTGCCTGCTGGGTTCTGGCGATCCTTCCACCTCAGCCTTCCAAGCAGCTGGAACTACAGGTGTGCGCTACCATGCCCAGCTAATTTTTTGATTTATTGTAGAGATGAGGTCTCGCCAAGTTGCCAGGTGGGTCTCGAACCAGTGGGCTCAGGCAGTCCACTCACCTCAGCCTCCCAAAGTGCAGGATTACAGGCTGAGCCACCAAGCCCGGCTGGAACTATTTTTTTTTAAATGTTTCAATATTTTACAAAAACTAAGTTAGTGTTGGCATGAAGTAAATTGTGCTAAATTAAGATAAACTTTACAAACCATAGAGCAACCACCAAGAAAATTAAAACAGTAAAACTAAATTAAATGCTACCCTAAAATGTATCCACGTAAAACACAAAAAAGGCACTAAAGGAGGAACTAAGAAAAACTACATTGGTTGCATGAAAAAAATAGCAGAATTTTAGCTGTAACTGCAATCATAGTAAAAAATTGCAATAAGTATAAATGTACTACATTATCCTATTTTTAAACAGAGAGTTTCAGACTAGATTTTGTTTAAAGTCCAACTATATGTTATCTGTAAAAGACAAAATTTAGATAGAATGACACAAAAAGACTGAAAATGAAAAAGATGAAAAATCTATATCATGTAAATAATAATAATAAATGAATTATAGTATCTATATTTTAATGCAAAAAGATAGACTTTAAGCTATGAAATAGTAGAGTTAAAGAGTATTAAATAATAATAAAATGCCAATTTATTTATAAAATATAGCAATTTTAAACATATATGCCCTTAACAACAGATCCCTAAAGCACAAAAAACAAAAATTAGTAGAGTTAAAGAGCACAATTCAACAATAATTGAAGACATCAATGCCCTACTCTCAATAGTTAGCAGAAAACTCATCAAAGACTTAGAAGACTTGAACAATATTATCAATTACCAAGTCTGAATAAATTTGAAAGATTAAAATCTTACAGAAATGATACAGAAAGCATGTTTTTACCACAGTGGAATTAAATTCATAATTAAAAATAGAAAAGAATTGCAAAAATCCCCCAAAATTTCAAAATTAAACAAAATCATTTCTATACTGTAAGGATCAATTAAAGAATAAATCAAAGAAAAGCTAGAAAATATTTTGAATGGAAACAAAATATGTCACAATGTACTTGCTACAGCTACTGTAATACTTTGAGGGACATTTACAGAAGAATCTGTATAGCTATCAAGAAGAGAACCAGAGTCAAATAGCTGAGGTAAAAGGAAAACAGATTTCAGCTCAACATGGTTCAGATTTCCTGAAATAGTAGTGAATAAAATCTGAGATATTTCTAAAGCTCCACCCATCTTCTGTTATTCAAGAATTCTATGTCAATGAATGGCAAACTCAAGTTTCAGATAGCCTAGGTCAGAATCCACAAATTAAAATGTACTCGTCCCATCTATGGACTCATAGAAATTGCATTCCTCAATAGGGTGGATTTGTTTATATAAGAAATTAATGTGAAAGGCTCTTTAAAAAATGTCTCCCTTTTCTGCAAATCATATCTCTACCTATACATAGATGAGAAAGAATTGGAGGAAAAAGCAACAAATAGACCATTTAGGTAGTTGTACTCTCCACCCACTCACAATGACAAGGAAGAAATGGCCCCTCTTCCTGCATTACCCATATTTCTCTCAAGCATAAGAAATACAGGGGATGTTGGTGAAAATGTACTTGCATTCATGTGGGTGTATGCATTTACAATTGATTCTTATTACTTATTAATACTTAAAATGTATTTGTAACCCCAAAGTCAGTACTTAAGGTACTTTTGAGGTCATTTGCAGATATGTACAGAGTGGTGAAAATTTGAGTTACTTGATGCCTTATGCTCCCAGTTCAGGTTGAAAAGACAACACTCTGCCTTTTTGTTTCAACTTGCATACTGTAAACAAGCATTATTCTATATTTCTCCATTTATTTAGAGCAAGAAGGTTGTCATATGCCTTACAAAGAAAATATGTGTTTTAGAAAAGCTTCATTCAGTTATGGATTCTAGCACTGTTAGTCATGAGTTCAGTGTCAATGCATCAACAATGTATAATAATTAAAATGTCTTTAAACAGAAACATACATAACAAAGATTGTTTATTTATCAGTTGCTGAAAATGTTATGACGAGTGGCTTGCAAGATCCTAATCTTGTATCTCTTCTTGGATCAATCGTCATTGAATTTTCTATGAAATTACTTTATATAACTTTATAAGGTAAGTTTATATAAAATTATTACAAATAATAACCAGTCAGATAGATAGATAGATAAATAGAGGCACTGAGTGATTCATCCAAAGGAATATGAGAGGAGGAGCTGTGGAAGACACAGTGTATTTAAACAAAATGTCTTATTTGCATATTGAGTTTGGAGTTAGTAAGAGCTGGATTAGAATTGTGGCTTTAGCCAGGCTCTGTGGCTCAGCCTGTAAGCCCGCACTTTGGGAGGCCGAGGTGAGTTAATTGCCTGAGCCCGTGGGTTCGAGACCCGCCTGGGCAAATTGGCGAGACCTCATCTCTACAGTAAATCAAAAAATTATCTGGGTGTGGTAGTTCCAGCTACTTGGAAGTTCCACCTACTTGGAAGACTGAGGCGGAAGGATCGCAGGAGCCCAGCAGGTCGAGGCTATGGTGGCTGGGAGCGGCCAATGCACGCCAGTCTGGGCGATGGAATGAGACTCCAACTAAAAAAAAAACAACAAAAAAAATTGTAGTTTTATATACCGGATAAAGAATCCTGTGTATAGAGAATGGGTTACTAATTGTATGTCTCTTATTATTTTAGCTTCTCAAAACATTATTTCCTCATCAGTCATGTAGTAAAAACTCAATAATATTAACTTTCATGTAATGCTGACAAAGATGCATACTACAAAATGAAATTATTAAGATAAAATTACTTAAGCTGTTTAAAAATTCCATAGAATAAAAATTATTATCAGGGTATTTGCTAGCATATAATTCTAGGAAGCCACATCTTTAAAACTGCATTTGGGACTACTGAGAGGAAGAGCTATGGTTGAGCAACGCTGTCTACCATTATAGGGAGCAGCGCTACTTAAAACTTCTGTGTGATTGTCTACAGAGTTATGCTGTGAATATATAACTTATGTTTCTATTACTACAAATTCTAATTATATGTGGAGAAAATTGTAAGCTATTCAACTCAGGAAGTTCTAAAAATTAATTTCAATCCAAAAGTTTTCCAACTGTTGAGCACGAGTAGTCTCAGAATTAAAGTATGATGATAGCATGGGATTAACAAGAGATCAGAATCAACCTGGAAAGCTGGCATAGCCTCCATATGGCAAAGTGAGTGATAATGCAGACACACGTAGGATTTATAAATTAATAAGCCCAACATAGAAAGAGTTCTATGTTCTAGGGAGCTACGGCTATGTGGCAATTTGATTATTATTTCATTTTGGAATTTGGGGAATCTGTGCTTATGAGCTAAGATCCCTAAGCAGTTGGCTGAACTATGGGACTAATTAGGGTAAGTAGGAGGAATGACAAAAATAAAATCAGTATCAAGCCCCATGCTCTCTTGTTAGCTTCAAGGAAGAGTTCCTGTTCTAAGATGAGACTTCTTCAGGGATCCTTAGTCACCTGGTCAAAGCTAAACTGAGGGTGAAGACAGAGTTAATTTTACTGCAAAGCTGATAAAGCTTTAGCTTCGGGAACATTCACTTTCATAATTTTATTTCAGCACCCTGGGAGAGTCCAAACAAGGTGTTTACATTGTTATATAGTTTTGCAAAATTTGCCAGAGTAAGGCATTTCTGTAGATGGGACCTATATCTCCTTGTAATGTCTCTTCTGGTTTATCACAGCTTTTCTCATATATAGTCGCTTTAGAGTAGCCATGGGTAACTTTGTAGTCCTACTAAGAGGAAGTTAAGCTAGGGATACATTTGACAGGATTTAGTGAGATAATTATGTAGTCTTCAGTAATATTTTGAAGATGTTGTTGACTGCCAGTTATGGGCTTGGTTTCTTGGAATATTCTTATCATCTACAAGTTAATGCACTTGAGATTCTGACACAAAGATAAAGGAACATAGACTATATCTGAATAGAAGTTTTCATTTTTATTGTAGAATCATGAGGTACATGTGAGGATTTGTTACATAAGTAGATTATATGAAGGCAAGTGTTGGCCTTGTGATGAGCCTTCCCCCATGGTTAGTGAGCATGGTACCCAATAGATGGTTTGGTTTTGTTTATTCCCCCACCATTCTCCTCCTTTAATAGTTCCCAGTGGCTATTGATCCCATACTTGTACACATGTGTGTCCAATGTTTACCTCCCACCTATGAATGAGAACATGCAGTATTCAGTTTTTTAAATTTTGTGGTCATTCACTTAGAAAGATGACCTCCAGAGGCATCCATGTCGCTGCAAAGAATATGATTCTGTTTTTCTTTATGACTTTGTAGTATTCCATAGTGTATATGCACCACATTTTCTTTATCCAGTCCTCTTTCTATGTGCATTTGGGTTGGTTTCCATGTTTTTGCTGTGGTGAATAGTGCTTCAATAAACATGTGAGTGCAGATGTCTTTTTTTTTTATAGAACACTTAGTTGTCCTTTGGGTATATTCCCAGAAGTAGAATTGCAAGTCAATGGTAGCTCTATTTTTAGTTCTTTGAGAAATCGCCAAACTGCTTTCCACAGAGGTTGAATTATCTCACATTCTCACCAACAGTTTACAAGCATTCCCTTTTCTGTGCAGCCTCAACACCTGTTTTGTTTTTTTTTAATAACTATCCTGACCAGTGTGAGATGGTATATCATTGTAGGATTTATTTGCATTTATCTGATGATTAGTGGAACTAAGCATGTTTTAATGTTTGTTGGCATCACTTAAGAATTGTCTGTTCATGTTCTTTGTCCACTTCTTAATGGGATTATTTGCTTGTTCCTGTCAATTTGTTTGAGCTATTTATAGATGCTGGATGTTAGACCTTTGTAGAGAGCATAGTTTCTAAATATATTTTTTTCCAATTCTGTGGGTTTTCTTTTTACTCTCTTGATAGCTTTATTTTATTGTCTTTCTTTTTCTGTCTTTTTTCTTATTTATTATTAATTAATTTATTTATTTATTTTTGATGGATAAGGTTTTATCTATCAATTTTAGTTTTTATTTTGTTTACTTTTCAAGACTTGACCATGAATTCATTGCCTAGGCTGATGACCAGGAACATGGTACCTAGGTTTTCTTCTAAGATCCTTATAGTTTGAGGTTCCACATGTAAATTCTTGACCCATTTTAACTTTTATACATGGTGATATGTAGCAGTCCAGTTTTATTCTTCTGAATGTGTTAACCAGTTTCCCCTGCAGAATTAGCTAAATAGAACTTCTTTTCCCAAATGTTTTTGTCAGCTTTGTCAAAGATAAGTTGATCGTAG
The DNA here is from genome assembly GCF_000164805.1 of Carlito syrichta. Taxonomy (NCBI): domain Eukaryota; kingdom Metazoa; phylum Chordata; class Mammalia; order Primates; family Tarsiidae; genus Carlito; species Carlito syrichta. The sequence goes on from NW_007245645.1 coordinate 36,935, forward strand.
GTCTATGATTTTATTTTCAAGTTCCCTATCTTATTCGATGCATCTATTTTTTGTACCAGTACTGTGGTATTTTGGTTACTGTAGCCTTGCAGTAGTTTGAATTCTGGGAGTGTGATGCCACCAGCTTTGTACTTTTTGCTGAGGATGACTTTCAGTTTCCTTTTCCTTACATGTGAATTTAAGTACTATCTTTTCTAGGTCCGTGAAAAGTTTT
>NW_007245646.1:0-870 GCF_000164805.1 Carlito syrichta
ATTGGTACAGGAACAGGCATATAGATCAATGGAACAGAATTGAGATTCCAGAAGCAAAACCTCAATTTCTCAACCAACTCATCTTCGACAAAGCCCCCACCATCTACCAATGGGGAGAGGAGAACCTATTCAGTAAATGGTGCTGGGAAAATTGGCTGACCACAAGCAGAAGATTGAAACAGGACCCCTATCTATCCCCATGCACAAAGGTTGACTCCAAATGGATCAGAGACCTAAATGTAAAACCTCAAACCATAAGAACCTTAGAAAAGGAAGGAAATACTCTCATGGAAATCGGAACTGGCATCCAATTCCTGTACAAAACTTGAAACCCACAGGACTTAAGAGAGAAGATAGACAAATGGGACCTTATTAAACTGACCAGCTTCTGCAAAGCCAAAGAAACCATCAAGAGAGCAGGGAGACAGCCTACAGACTGGGAAAAAGTCTTTGCCAACTCTAGATCTGACAAAGGCTTAACATCCTGGATCTACAAGGAACTGAAGCGTACTGAAAAGAAGAAAACAAACAACCCCATTATAAAATGGGCAAAAGACATGAACAGACACTTCACAAAAGAAGACATTCGAGCAGCCAACAAACACATGAAGAAATGCTCAACCTCACTAATCATCAGGGAGATGCAAATCAAAACCACACTGAGATACCACCTAACTCCAGTCAGAATGGCAATTATCAACAACTCAAAAAACAACAGCTGCTGGAGAGGGTGTGGTGAAAAGGGAACACTTCTACACTGTTGGTGGGAGTGTAAACTAGTGCAACCTCTGTGGAAAGCAGTGTGGCGATTCCTAAAAGCTCTAAAAATTGACCTTCCATATGAGCCTGCAATCCCCCTACTGGGAATAT
>NW_007245646.1:1181-10470 GCF_000164805.1 Carlito syrichta
CTGTACCCCACAAAACCATAATAAAAAATACTGATTAATGAAAAAAAAAAAAAAGAAAACTGAAAAAGAAAGAAAAAAAAGAGAAAAAAAGAAAAAAAAAAAATGTTTGCTTGTTGTTGTTACTAGAGACGGGGTCTTGCTCTGTGACCCAGACTGGTCTTGAACTCCTGGGCTCAAGCAATCCTCCCACCTCAGCCTCCCAAATAGCTGAGATTTTGGGTGCATTCTACTATACCCAGCCTTAGTTCTTTTTTGAAAATCAGCAGTGAAATATAAACTATGTCACATTCTTAAAAGACTTATCTACACTGGTTGCCTTTAAGAACTCATCTCCCATTCTGCCCTCAGACTACTGAAATTAGGCACTCATCCCATCACTCTGCTAAAAGTCATGAGAAGTAACTAATAATTTCTCATTAATAAATCCAAAGATACTCTCCCCCTTGATCTTAGTCCAACTCTCTGGAGCACCTGAAACTCCTTATCCTGCTCTGTCTGTGAACCTTACGCCCTGTGCTTCGCCAACACTGCTGCCCCTGGGTTCCTTCCACTTCAGTGTCCTTGTCAGGCTTCTCTCCCACTGCTTTCCCAGGATTCCCTCCAGGGTTCTGAATTCTGATTCCAACTCTCTCCCTGGGTGATCTCATCCACTTCCATGACTTTTGCTATTATGTGTAAGCTGACGTCTCAGCCGTACGTTCTATCCAAGAGTGCTGTACTCTTGTCACCTACCAGGGAATATTTCCACCTCGGATTCCCCACAAGCAATCTAAGAACAAGACAGGTTACTCGAATTTCCTATTCTAGCTTTCTCACTGTCCAAATATAAACCTTGAAGTCATTCTGACTCCCCTTAATATCACTCATCTGCCATAACAGAGCACCTATTATTTTATATCTACTATGTAATAAGGCACTTTAGTGAACACTTTACACATATTATCTAATTCCTCACATTCCTATGGACTGAGTATTACAGTCCTAATATGAAGATGAGGAAACTAAGGTTCTGACAGGGTAGGCAAAACACTCAAAGTCACACAAAAATGGATAAATGACAGATCTAGGATTTGAACCAAGATCTACTACCTATGTTGATCAGTAGTCCCTGTTGAGTCCACCTCTTGAAAATATCTCAAATTGGCTGGGCATGGTGGGTCACACCTGTAATCCCAGCACTTTGGGAGGCAAAGACAAGAAGATTGCCTGAACTCAGGGGTTCAAGACCAGCCGGAGCAACATGGCGAGACGGCGTCTCTACAATAAATCAAAACAATTGCCGGGCATGGTGGCACATGCCTGTCGTTTTGGCTACTTGGAAGGCTGAGGCTGAAGGATAGCCTGATCATAGCAGGTTGAGGCTGTGGTGACCGAGAGCATGCCACTGTACTATAGCCTGGGTGACAGACTGAGACTGCAACTGAAAAAAAAAAGAACATCTCAAATTTATCCATTTTGCCCCTTCCAGTCTCCTTAATGCAGACCTGGCTCCCCAGAATGCCCAAAGGCCCTCCATATGTTCACAATTAGGTCAACACTTCTTAGCATACTACATAAAGATCTTCATAATCGAGATTTCATACTTTTATAATTGTATCTCTTGGTATCCCTTCTCCACTCCCACTCTTACCACCACCTACCATGAATCCCAGTTTTCTCTAATGTTTCATGTTTGATTGTCTCTGGGCCCTGGAATAATATAGCTGGAATCCAACACATTATCCCACCCCGAAAATCCATCTCCCTTGGTCTGGCAAAAGCCTGTTCACCTTAAAGAATTGAGTTTGCACACTATTCCTTTGAGAAGTCCTCCTGTTAAGTTCCTCTCTGAGTCTGCATCAGATATCTCTTAACTATTTTCCCATAATATCATATAATAGTGTTATAATATGGATAAGCTTTATGGTGCATTTATGTTGTAAATGCCTGATAATTTGTTTTATCTTTCCAATTAGATTGTAAACTATTGGTCTTAAGGAACTAAGTATGTCTCCCTTCATTTTCCATTGCTATATATGTATTGGCTGGGTATGTTAGACTTATGAACAAATGATAAGCCCATGTGCTTATGGTTGCTGTCTCTGTGTTGAGTTAAAATTGTGAGTACCAGTATTTCTCCTGAAATATAACGTTTTAAATAGGATTAGTTGGACACAGTATGACTTATTAACTAGAGAATAAAATCTGCATTAATGAAACTACTACAAGTTGTAAATCAATCTGGACAGTTGGGACTATAATTTTTTTTTTAAAGCATAGTAAAAGACTGTTCCATAGAAAAAACAGCCAGTTTGTTGATATGGCTATGTACTCAATTTATCAAGAAAAAATTAGTGACGAAGATGTTAAAATATATAAGCTGTGCCAATGATGGTGAAAATGTGAAAGAAAAAGCCATTATAGAAACACGACTATATATTTATGGCTAAAAAACACTATCATTATTAGAATGTCTGAAGGAAAAAAGTTATTTAATATTTCTCTTCTGAAACTCTGATCTCTAAACTCTCTTTTACCAATGAAACTGTCTTATAAAATAATTTTTTAAATAACTCAGAATTTATTGGCATTGTAACTACATATTACAGTGAAACAAACCGAGACTGGGCCTTCTTTGTTTCTTCTTCCACACTGCCAGAGGTCAAAGCATTCTACGACTGCTTGGAGCAGCTGAGCCATCTTCCTTACTCTTTTCAAATATAGAAACTTGGCAAAGGTAATGGGCGGGGGGGGCACGACAGGCGGGTGCAGCTGGGTAGTAGGCAGCAAGATAATAGATTGCTAGATACTCAACACTATCTGGAATGGTGTCTGAGAAGAACTCTGTTTCTTGTGCATTTTCCTTTAGCACCACTATTCTTTGGCCTCAATAGAGTAGTAAGATTGAAATCAAGCTTAAGAGAAGGGTAAGTAAGAATGACTAGTAAAGAAAAATAACTATTCCATATAGCCTAGCCTAGCTCTCTGGATTTTGAGTCAGGGGCCGACACTTAAGCCAGCAAATTCTGACTTGAATCTCAGCACACCTAGCTCCCCAAGAGATCTCAAGGACTGGCTGAATTAAAATTTAAGCATTCCTAGTTTTGCTAATCAGATACCATCTCATTCCATCACAATATTAATCATAAGTTATTTCCAACAAAAGCTGCCCAGGACAGAGGACATCTGTGTGGTCTTATGTCATTTGTCCTTTGGTTATAAAGTTCATGCGGGAAGTACTCAATGAATATTTCTTAAATAAAAATGAATGATAATCAAAAATTCACACAAACATAGGCATTTTCTTATGAAACAATGCCCACAGTATTATCACAGGGTTATTCGATAATAGTTAGTTGGCAGTACAAATACTACATGGGTGGCAAGATAGTAAGAAACCGAGTAAGTGAATATTCACCACAGTTCCCTCCTGATTCATTGATAAGGCATTCAGATCATTTAGGAGCAGCTTTCAGAGTATAAAACCCAACACTGCTACTAAATTGATGGGCTTCTCTCTCAGCTATCAGATTTATCCTAAAACATTTAGTATCCACATTTAGCAAGGTCTTTTTTGAAAAAATTTTATTTTAAAAAATTACAACTAAACTTGCCAGTTAGGGAATATGCTAACAGTTCTCCCTTTCTATTTTGAGAAAAATAGCTTAGTATTACAAACACATATACTTTAAGTTTGTTTTTCTTCTGATTTCAAGAATAATGTATGCTCACAACAGAAAACTATGAAGAAGGAAATAAAAGCATCCATATAGTAATTACACATTGATTACCACTACTATCATTTTGATGTAATAATCTAATCTTTGTTTTGTGCATTTTTGTACAGATGCAAATCTACTATATAACAGTGCTATATTCTGCTCTGTTTATTTTAATAAGTATTTTAAAGTTATTACAAACTATTTAAAATATAATGGTATTTCACCGTATACATATACCACAGTTTACAAAACTGCTACTCTAGTATCAGACATTTAAGATATTTCCAAACACTTATCATAAATAACATACATAACATAAATAATGAGCAATTTGAAAAAAATTTTTTTTTCTTATTACTGCCAAGGAATAGAGTCCTAGAAATGAAATTACTAGGTTAAAGGGTATGAAGTATTTATAAGACTTTATATAGATTATAAAATTACAGGAGTATATATAAAGAGTTGATCTGTTTACATTTCCACTAGAAGTATACAAGAATTCTGTTCTATCTCAAGCACAAGAGAAATTCGGTAGAATTTTAAAAAGCATTTAACAGACAAAAAATTGACATCTCACTGTGGTTTCTAACAGAAGTTATTCCTGCTCTCACTTCCAATATTATATATTTCCTGAAGGGCTATGCCAATGCAGAAAGACAAAGAAATAATAGATCTATACAAGATGCAAAGGTTGAAATGGAAGTAACAAAACTGTCATGATTTACAAAAGATATAATTATATATTTAGAAAACTGTGGAAAATCAACAAATTATCCAAATATATTTTAGCAAGACGGCCAAATGCAAGATCAACATTAACAATAAATAATTCTCCTCTATATCAGCAACAAGAAATTCAAAAAGAAAATATATTTCATTTATAACAGCAACAATAACCACAAATTCCCAGGTAATCAATCTATTTAGAAATGCATAAGCTCTAGAGAAGGAAGATTTAACAAAAAACATAAAACAAGACCTGAATGGAGAGAAATGTATGTTCTTGGGTAAGAAGAATCATTTACAAATGTGCTAACTTTTTAAAAATTATTGTATGAAGCTAATGCAATCACAAATTAAATTCAAAATTAATTTAAGAATCCATGAAAATCTACCTGATTCAACATGTGAAAGTTCGGCCAAGGCCATTTTGAAAAAGTAAAATAAAGACACATTTTCAAGCTATAGTAATTAAAACAATATGCTACGGGCTAAGGATCAGGGTAACAGAACTGAATACATGGTCTAAAACAGATGTGTGTGGGGTATGTGCATGTAAACTTAGTATTGTTCAAATCAGAGGAAAATGAAGAAACAACCAAGTGTTTTGGCTTGGGATTATTGACTAACTGGGTACATACTGGGAGTGAGAAGGTTTAGATCTCAATGTCATACCATTCACAAAAATAAACTGTAAACAGATTTTTTTTTAAAAACTTAAATGTAAAAACAAAACAATAAAGCATAAAATAGAAATATTAGAAGAAAACACAGAAAAGCCAGTGTCTTCTTAAAACAAGACCCCAAAACAAAAAATGAAGGAAAATAATGACAAATTTGGTTATATCAGAATTAAAATTTAAGCAAGTATATAACTCAGTCCTATCAATCACTTAGACCAAAATGTGTGGAATCATCCTCATGCGTGATACTTGTCTTTCATATTTTATTAACAACCCTGCTGACTCTTCCATCCAAATATATCCAGGATCCAAGCACCTCTCCACTGCTTGTACCTCTGTCCAAGACACCATTTTTTCTTTTTTCTTTTTGAGTCAGAGTCTCACTCTGTTGCCCAGGTTGGAGTGCAAGTGGCACACTCATGGCCACCACAGCCTCAACCCGCTGGGCTCAGGCAATCCTTCCGCCTCAGCCTTCCAAGTAGCTGGAACCGCAGATGCCTGCCACCACCCCCAGCTAATTTTGGGGAGATTTTTGGGGTCTCGCCAAGTTGCCCAGGCTGGTCTTGAACCCATAGGCTCAGGCAATCATCTTGCCTCCACCTCCTAAAGTGTGTGATTACAGGCCTGAACCCCTGCACCCAGCTACTACTTTTTTGTTTTGCTTGATTATTACAACAGCTTCTTGACTGGTATCTCTGCCACCACTTGCCTCTCTCCTCTATAAGTTCTATAGTTGCCAGAAGCATAATTCTAAAATGTAACAACAGTTCACGTTACTTCTCTGCTTAAAATCCTGCAATGGTGCCCCAGTTCAATCAAAGTGAAAGCCAAAAGTCTTATAACTGCCTAAAAAGTCCTATATAAACTAGCCACCATTACCTCCCTAGTTCCATCCCCTGGCTCACTCTACTTCAACCATATCAGTCTCCTTTCTTCTGTTCCTTGAACACACTAAGCATAGTCCCAAATTTGGGCCTTTGCAATCTGTTCTCTCTGCTTAGAATGGTCTTTCCCCAGTATATATGTTCAACTTTCTTCCTTTTTTCAAGTCTTTGGTCTAATGTCACCTTTTCAATATGGCCTACCTACCTTGACTGCTCTATCTGAAATCATAATCGCCTCCCCTCCCCAGCAAGTCCCTCACCATTACCCCCTGCTTAATTTATCTTCTTCCATAGATCACAAAAGTATATTCACTGCAACAGTGCTTGCAACAGTGAAAAATCAGAAACAATCTAAAATTAACTATGAATTGAGGAATAGCTAAATAACTGTGGAATAGTCATACAATGCTCTGTAGCAACTAAAAAAAATGAGAGAAATCTTTAGGTACTAACGTAAGATAAACATTGAAAACATATGGCTATGTGAAAATAATCAATGTTGCTGATAAATGTTTACATTATGAAATATACTCCTACAGGTACTACATATTTCCTACGGTGACATTCACACATAGTAAATATATAGATAATAGTCTGAAAGATATACAGCAAACTGATTAAGAGTGTTTCTCTCCAAAAAAAAAGTGTCTGAAATTGAGGTATAGTCAATGAAAGTTGTAACTTTACTTGCAATTTTTTCTTTTTAACAAGTAGCTTATGCCTGTAATCCCAGCACTTTGGGAGGCAGAGGTAAGAGGACTGCCTGAGACCAGCCTGGGCAACTTGGTGAGACCTCAACTCTATAAAAAATTTTAAAAATTAGCCGGGAGTGGTGGCTCATACCTATAGTTCCAGCTACTTGGAAGGCTGAATCAGAAGAATCATCTGAGTCTGGCAGATCAAGGCTGCAGGATGCCACTGCACTCCAACCTAGGCAACAGAGACTCCAACTCAAAAAAAAGGGTAAAACTTATTGTCAATTTCCTTTGATTGCTACTAATTTGATCCTTTTAGCATTTCACACCAACCCTTTGAGGTAAGTAGGACAGCTATTAACATTTCAATTTTATAGATAAGAAAATAGACCCAGATAATCAACAGGGCCTTACGTCTTTTTATGGGGAAACAAATGATTTTACAGGGTTTTTCTAATAGTAAATTGTAGGTAACATCATTATATAAGTAAGAGAGACTCACAAATTTGAAAAGCAAACAAAACCTACTATCTACCTACTTTTATATAAATTAATCCAACTGCCCATTCACTGAAAATGACCTATTTAATAGTAGCCATAAAAAAGGTTTAAAATACTATTTTAGGAGTATGTGCTTTATAATTGTGTTTTGTGTACATAGCCTAGGGAACAAGGTCTACTTGAATTAATCAGGAAAAACAAATGTTGATTTTTATAAGTGATGATATAAACTTCCCATGGGAGACCAGGAGAAATTTTTGAATAAATATTTCTGAATAATACTAAACGGATTCTTAATTCAGCTTATTTAAATTGACTTACTAGCCAGACACAATGACTCATCGCCTGTAATCCCAGCACTTTGAGAAGAGGAGGTAAGAGGACTGCCTGAGCCCAGGTGCTCGAGACCAGCCTGGGCAACTTGGCGAGACATCATCTTTACAATAAATAAAAATATTAGCCAGGTATGGTGGCATACACCTGTGGTTCCAGCTACTTGGAAGGAAGGTTGTGGTGGTCATGAGTATGCCACTACACTCCAGTCTGGGTGACAGAGTGAGACTCCAACTCAAATAAATAAATAAGCTGACTTATGTTGTAGATTAAACTTGAAATCTGCTTAAACATTTGTCTAAGGGCCTCTGAAAGAATGTCTCCTTACATTGCAAATAACTTTCAATAAACACACTCTGAAACAGAATTTGGTTTGTATTATGACCTGACTTAAAACAAACAAGGAGGTCATATATGCCTAAACGTAAATAAATAACCAATTGGAGAGGGCTAACCGGGAGTGAATGCTAATGGGTGTTTCTTTATGAGGTTACTAATATGTCCTAAAATTAGATTGTGATGATCGCTTCCCAACTGAATTTACCAAAAGTCACTGAATATATACTTTAAGGGTTGGGCCAGACATGGTAGCTCACACCTATAATCCCAGCACTTTGGGAGGCTCAGGCGGAAGGATTACTTGAGCCCAGGAGTTTGAGACCTGCCTGGGCAACACAGAGAGATCTCATGTGTATTAAAAATAATAATAATAATATATATGTACACATATATACTTTAAATTGCTATATTATGTGGTATGTGAATATCTCAACAAAGCTACTTTTTAAAGATAATTAGATTTTTAAAAAACTTTTACTTGTGTTGGTTGAAAGCCCTTTTATACCAGCGGTTTTCTATTTTCTTTCTTTTTTTGGTGTAGGAGTCTCACTCTGTTGCCCAGGTTGGAGTGCAGTGACACATTCATGGCCATCACAGCCTCGACCTGCTGGGCTCAGGTGATCCTTCTGTCTCAGCCTTCCAAGTAGCTGGAACTAAAGGAGCACACCACCATGCCCCGCTATTTTTTTGATTTACTGTAGAGATGAGGTCTTGCCAAGTTGTCCAGGCTGGTCTCTAACCTCTGAGCTCAGGCAATTCTCTCACCTTGCCTTGCAAAGTTCTGAGATTACAGGCGTGAACCACCATGCTCTTCCTTAAATCAGTGGTTTTCAAATGGAGGTGATTTTGCCTTCCAGGAAATGCCTGGAGATATTTTTGATTGTCACAACCTGGAAGATTACTGATATATAATCAGTAGAGACCAGAGATGCTACTAAACATTTTATAATACATAAAAGAAATCCCCAAAATAATGAATTACCTGGTCTAAAGTCTACTGACGTGTCAGAACAGCTCAACTAATATGTATGGCTCTTATTCATATCACTATTTAAAAAAACCATAACCAAAATCAAATACATGAAAAATTAAAATTTGTGTGATACCCATAAAAACTAACTACATGACTCTGAAGTGAAGCCTTTACAAAGAGAGTAATATGATTTTGGGAATAGTCTGTGACAGCTTTGACAGACATATGACTGAAGAGATTCTATGGTACAGTGGTAGTAAAAGAATTATATCCTAGGTTTGAAAATTATGCTTTTTAATTACAAAATGCCTCTTTGCCTTATGCAAGAGCTTCAACTAACTTGCTTTCCTGCAGGTGAACTATAACCTGTGAACTTTAAGGACTGAGTGCCCTCTGCACTTCTTCAATGAAGGTGAACCATCTTAGACAATGACTTCCAAGACTACTTACAAACTGTGGG
>NW_007245646.1:10569-16497 GCF_000164805.1 Carlito syrichta
TGGTCTCGAACCCTCGGACTCAGACAATCCTCTCACCTCCTTCCCAAAGTGCTAGGATTACATGTGTAAGCCACCACACCCAGCCAATAAATAAAATTTTTAAAGTGACTTTCTGGGGAAGGAGCATCCTTGTTAAGGTTATCATGTCCATCCTTCCCATCCCAATCAACTAATAGCTGCCATATACAATAATAACTTGGACATTAACACTTAAGACTTTGTCACTGAGTAGGCACAACTGATAGTTTAGTGGCACCTTCAGGTTAAACAAAGCTGTGGAACCAAGCAGACCTGTCTTTGAGTTCTGATTCTCTGGAGTATCTTCCTTTGAGGACCTGAGAGTAGTGGGAATAACTAAGATGATGTACATAGCACATTTAGCACAATGCCTGGAAAATGAAAAACATTCAAGAGGAATGCTAATGCCAATAAAACTAAAATTGTAAAATTTGTTAAATATAAATAATAACACCCATTCAAAGTTCCCTAAATCCTAGATCTTTGGGTGAGAACCTAGTATACAAGTGATTTATTTATTCAACAAGCATTTCTTGAGCATCTGCCATGTGCTTAATGCTCCTGAAGAAATAAATATGAATAAGGTCTAACCTGAAATTCTCATCTTATGATGAGAATTTCAAATAACTCAAATACATAATTATCATATGTGCAACAGCAAAAGAATGCCTAAGGGACGCAAAAATAATTATTTACTATCAAGGAGAAACAAGGAAGGCTTCACAAGAGGCGATACCACTAGTAGATAGAAAAGTAAAGGCAAATGGGAGGGTATATTGAAAGGCATAACTCTGACACAGCTACCGCTGGAGATCAAAGTTCAAGGAAGTAGAGGCTAAAGATGGGGTTGGAGGGATAAATCAGGAAGGGCCTTAATCAACCTCTAAAAGTGACTTTTTGGCTGAACACAGTGGCTCAAGCTTGTAATTTCAGTACTTGGGAGGCCAAGACGGGAGGAACATTTGAGCCTAGGAGTTCCACACCAGGCAGGGCAACATAACAAGACCTTGTCTCTATTAAAAGTTATAATAATAAATAAAATTTTTTTTTTAGTTGGAGTCACACTACATCGCCCAGGCTGGACTGCAGTGGCATGCTCAGCTTATAGCCACTGCAGCCTCAACTGCTGAGCTCAGGAACCACAGGTGTGTGCCATCAAGTCCAGCTAATCTTTTGATTTATTATAGAGACAAGGTCTCGTCAAGTTGCCCAGGCTGGTCTCGAACCCTTGGACTCAGACAATCCTCTCACCTCCTTCCCAAAGTGCTAGGATTACATGTGTAAGCCACCACACCCAGCCAATAAATAAAATTTTTAAAGTGACTTTCTGGAGAAGGAGCATCCTTGTTAAGGTATCATGTCCATCCTTCCCATCCCCAATCAACTAATAGCTGCCATATACAATAATAACTTGAACACTAACACTTAAGACTTTGTCATCTAATAATCTCTTCTAAGACGTTGGGAGGCTATGCAAACTTTCCAAGACTACACAGCTGCTATTAAGTAGAAAAGCCAAGATGTGAAGCTAGGTCAGCCTGACTCCAAAGCCCTGTACTGTTCCAGCTGGTTATATTTTCTCCCTGCAAACTAAGGATATTATTTGGAACCTGGAAGTAACAGTTAGAAGTATACATAGTAACACCTGTCCATCAGTCCTGAGCTTGAAGTGTTGCTCTTTTGAACCTCCCTAAACTAGGAAGGAAAGACAACCCCAGTCACTTAGAATCTGCTATTTATGAGGCATGGTAGGTAGTACTAAGGCTTTTGACCTCCCCTTTAAAAAGTCCCAGTGAGCCCTAGATGTGGTGGCTCACACCTATAATCCCAGCACTTTGGGAGGATTACTTGAGCCCTCAGATTTGAGATCAACCTGGGCAACTTGGCAAGACCTCATCTCTACAATAAAAAAAAGACTTGGAGTGGTGGTGTGTGCCTGTAGTTCCAGCTACTTGGAAGGCTGAAGCAGGTTGAGGCTACAGAGGCTGAGAGCATGCAATCCAGCCTGGGTGACAGAGACTCCAATTCCAAAAAAAAAGTCCCAGTGAGGTTGTCTTTATTCATGCCTTGCCATGAAAAGTAAATGTGGACTTTTTTTAAAGGCACTCTAAACCTCACTAACGATCTGACACCTACCAAATTCCTACTGAATGAGTACACTGAAGAAGGGTATCTAAGTAGAATTAAAAAGCAAGCACAAAAAAACGCTGATTGTAAGAAAACAGACACCAGTGATCTTCAAACTTTTGTTAGTAAATAACCTATTACTAAAAATGTCTTGATATTATAGCCTAATATATTTATGTATAACTTATTTGAATATAATAAATGCACATCAATATGTATATTATGAAATTTACATAAGAAGTAAATATTTAAATTATTTGATTAGAAAAATAATTTCTAGTATTTTCTTTCTGCTTTCTATTTTTGGAGACTACTGTCTTTCAGAACAACATAAGGTATAAAGACAAAGTATTAAAATGACAAAAACTCACCCAGACACACTGGCAAAAGTATCTCACAGAAACTTCTAAAACTTCTAAAAGTCCACAGCTAAATCTGCTACAAATTCGTTGTATCAATATGATTTGAAGTGGCTATTAATTTAATTTACAGATTGATTTTTATCTATCTACCTATATAAAAAATACTAAATGATAATAATTAATCACTATTTATCTGGAATTGTCATCTTAAAACACACTTACACACAGTAACTGGAAAACAGTTAACTAGAATAAGTTATCAGACAGATAAACTCTACAAAGTGGACACAACTCTGATTCCAAGGAAAATCCTAATGACACATGTCACTATGTCCTTTCACAAGAGTTACACATAACCTGCAGAGACAGGATATTACTCCAAGACTATCTACTTCCCGGTGCTCTGAATCCATGCTCACCAATTGATTTTGACTATCATTTCGTTTCTTAGGTACCTTGACACCAGGAATACAAGATTAAGAGCATTCAGTAATTGGAAAGATTTATATCTGAACTTATATTAAGAAGAAAAAACAGGCCAGGCTCGGTGGCTCACGCCTGTAATCCCAGCACTTTGGGAGGCAGAGGCGAGAGGATTGCCCGAGCCTGTGGGTCTAATACCAGCCCGGGGAACATGGCGAGACCTCGACTCTACAATAAATCAAAAAATTAGCTGGGCATGGTAGTGCAAGCCTGTAATTCCAGCTACTTGGAAGTCTGAGGTGGAAGGATCACCTGAACCCAGCAGATTGAGGCTGTGGCAGCCATGAACAGCACGACACTGCACTCCAGCCTCATGAGACTCATTGAAAAAAGAAGAAAAAACAATTTTCTAGTATATATATCAGCCTCTTATGAATCCTGGTTTTATAAATCAATTTCTTTAGAATCTGGTCACTGAAAATCAGTTTCTGAAACTGAAAAGCAAAAGACTAAATCATATATCTATTTTGACTATATCAGAGAAACACTTAAAGCCCTTTGAAACAAAAATTACCTAACCATCTTAAATACAAATAATCATATATACACAAATTTCAGTAATGCAATAAGAAATTTAAGAGTAGACCAACAATTTTTACAGATTATGTGGGTAAACATAAATTACACTAAAACATATAAAATATATACTGAATCATAATGATTAAATGTTCCTGAACAGGAACTCTGGGGAAAACAGTGGTAGAGAGCCTCAAATGAATGTCCTAGAAATTGGCAATAATTTTGTGTCGCAAAAAAATTAATGAACTAATTAATTAATGGACTAATTCCAAAAATATGTTACTGGATCTTACAGAGTATTTAAGTGTGTACATACTCACTTTCTAGATTCCATGTTCCACAGAAAACCTTGCTTATTTTCGTATACTTAACTTGATGCAGTATTGTTCCTAAAATATATCACTGGAATAATGACTTTTTAATGATAGAAATCATTGATGTCAATTGTAATAAAAGTTCACATTTCCTTCCAAAATTATTTGGCTGTAGAATATTATTAGACAGACCTCAGGGTTACAAATTAATAACTGGCACACATATGAAAGGAATCAATTAGTATGTATTTTTCCTCCTCAAAATGTGGGAGGTTGACACATAACCATCCAACATATAGAGAAGCTCCTGTCCATGCACCAGGTTCCACTTGGCACCAACAAGCATTTCCGGCTTGCCTTGCACAGGCTAGGCACGACAGATGATGGGAATGCACACGTGAATAAGGAAAGAGGTGGAAAGACGAGCTCAGTCAAAACACAGACACATACCCCTCTCTGACACCTAGTTATTTCTGCTAATTCTCATCTTTATCCAGATGACTATCAACTATTCTCAACTGTTTGTTTATACAGGGAAAAGTTTATGTTAAAGAAACCCTTTCCAGCATACAACCTCTAGAAGGATCTAAGTACTTGCCTTAAACAGAATTTGTAATATTTTTAAAACATATTTTCCCTCATTCTATTCATTCTATTGAACCATACTCGCTTAAGACAGTGGTAAAAATAAATCAAAGAAGAGAAATCTGATTACTTCTATGTGAAATTTTAAAGTTTTTATAAAATATTACTGGGTGTGGTAGCTAACTCCTGCAATCCTAGCACTTTGGGAGGCCAGGGAGGAAGGATTGCCTAAGCCCAAGGATACGAGACCAGCCTGGGCAACTTGCCAAGACCTCGCATCTACAATAAATTTAAAAAGTATCTGGGCATAGTGGCTCTCATCTGTGGTTCCAGCTTCTTGGAGGGCTGAGGTGGAAGGATAGCCTGAGCCCAGCAGATTGTGGCTGCAGTGCTGAGATTGGCCACTGCACTGCAGCCAGGGTGACAAGGGAAGACTCTTACTCAACAAGTAAGTTAATAATAAAATAAAATAAAGTCTAAAGTTTTAATGCGCCTCTAGGTCCTTTAGAGTAAAATGAGCCACCACAGGTAGCACTGCATCGGTACACCCTCTAACACCAATTTGTATCCTACATCAGATCTAGCACCTCTTTGAAAGTCTGTATACCCTGAAAAGTCTGCACCTGGAAGCCTATGAAGGCTGTGAAGGAAGGAACAGGACTGCATCGGAAATGGGTTTTAGGAAAACTCTGACAGGTCAGGAATAGACCTGACATGTGAAAAACTAGAGGCAAAGTTTTAAGCAGTTAGAAAAAAGCTGTTTTACCTTCCAGATATTGAGGTTCTGAAAGAAAGCCTGGTAACAGAATGAACTAGATATAAAAAATAATGAACAATTATTATAATAAATAGTTGCTAGCACTTAGTGAACACTTTTCTGTGTTCTAGTACTGTGCAAAGCATTTAACACATATTATCCAACTAAAGTAACATGATTACTGTTATTTAACAGATAAGGACACTCAGACCTGGAGAAACACTTGAACAAGATTGAAGTGGCAAAACCAAGACCTCAGTCAAGGTTTGTCTAATTCCAAGCATAAAACTACAAGACTTGGTTAAAATCTTTAAGTTATGAAGATCAACTCAGTCTATGATTTTGGTCTGAGTGACAAAGAGGATGATGATCACAATAACTGAGACAAAGGGGCCCAGCAGGGTAGCAGGTTTGGAAAGGACAATCAGTTCTACATGAAATATACTTCCTACAGATGGAGCCCTAGTGCAAACTTTGTCATCAGTTAGAACTGCTCTCCATCCAAGAAGTCAGTCTTAGCACTGTCTCTTCACTGACCATAGTCGCTATGACCTACTACCACTTTGACCCCAACACTTTAAAAAAATTTTTTAGAGATAGGGTCTCGCTCCGTCCCCCAGGTGAGAGTGCACAGTAGTGTAGTGATCATAGCTCACTGAAGCCTCATACTCCTGGGCTTAAGGGATACTCCTGCCTTAGCTCTCCAAGTAGCTGAGACTACAGGCAAGGGCCACCAAGCCCAACTATTTTTTTTTTTTTTTTT
>NW_007245646.1:16517-18852 GCF_000164805.1 Carlito syrichta
CACCCAGCTGGAGTGCAATGGCACATTCACGGGTTATCACAGCCTCGACCTCCTGGGCTCAGGCGACCCTTTTCACCTCAGCCTGGGACTACAGGCACATGTCACCATGCTTGGCTAATTTTTAAAAAATTATTTTGTAAAGATTGGGTCTTGAAGCCAGGTGTGGTTGCTCATACCCGTAATCCCAGCACTTTGGGAGGTGGAGGCAAGAGGAGTCCCTGAGACCAGGGGTTCAAGACCAGCCTGGGCAACTTGGCGAGACCTCATCTCTACAATTAAAAAAAATAGCCAGGCACGGTAGCACATGATCGTGGCTCCAACTACTTGATACTTGAAAGATTGAGGCAGATGGATCGCCTGAGCCCAGCAGGTCAAGGCTGTGCAGTGGCTGTGAACGTGCCACTACCTTCCAGCCTGAGTGACAGAGTGAGACACCCACCCAAAAAAAAAAAAAAAGACTGGGTCTTGCTATGGTGTCCAGGTTGGTCTCAAACATCTGGCCTGAAGTGATCCTCCCACTTCAGCCTCCCAAGTCACTGGGATTGTGGGTGTGAGTCATCATGCCCAGCTTCCAAACACTTCTGAACTCCAACTCTATCCTCATCTTGTTCTCTAGTTACCTGGCTCAACACACTCCCAAGCCAACCCTCCTCTGGCTTCACTTGGCATGCTTGGTAATAAGCCCTCACCTCTTTGAGCTTTTGCAATACCCGGTGATAATTCTCACTGCCCACTTTCTGGTGTTTTCAGGCTACCAAACACCAAAGGAAAAGGTTACAAGAGGGTTAATAAAGCCCAAAAAATGCTCTTCTAATGGAACACTGCCAAAGCCATCATAATTGCTTGGTGCCCTTTCATGCATCTTGTGTTGGCAATGGACACAATATATCCCTCCACTGGCTTTTCCCATGTCTCCCCCTCAGTCCTCAGCCCTCATTCCCCTATCCTTGCACCTTATAACCAGCAGGTGACTTTGTCTTCCAATTTATAGAGAAGTCACCCAGATGTCTCTTCATTCTTCCTTCTATTATCAGCATCTGCCTAGTTATCCAACTGTGGATTTTCAAACCTCACCTTAAGACCAGGTGTGATGGCTCACGCCTGTAATTCCAGCACTTTGGGAGGTCGAGGTGAGAGGATTGCCTGAGTCCAGGGGTTCAACACCAGCCCGGGCACTTTGGCAAGACCTCACTTCTACAATAAAAAATATATATATATTAACCAGGCTTGGTGGTACGCACCTGTGGTTCCAGCTACTTGGAAGGCTGAGGTGGAAGGATCACCTGAGCCAAGCAAGTTGAGGCTGCAGTGGCCATGAGCACGCCACTGCACTCTAATCTTGGTGACAAAGTGAGACTCCTTAAAAAAAAAAAAAATTCACTGTAGAAGTACTTCCATTTGTGCATTTGATTTCATCTCCTATTCCCTACTGCCATGGAAACCATATCCAGCTAGCCCCTTATTCTCCCCTCAAGTCCTTTCTTCCCTCTCTCCATAGCTCCACTTCTTATACAATATCCTTGAAATCAGATTACCCTCCTCTCATTCACTGTCCACACCATGCAATCTAAAATGTAAACTTGGCTGGGCACGGTGGCTCATGCCTATAATCCCAGCACTTTGGGAAGCCGAGGTGAGAGAATTGCCTAAGCCCATGGGTTCGAGACCAGCCTGGGCAACTTGGTGAGACCTCATCTCTACAGTAAATCAAAAAATTAGATGGGTGTGGTGGCACACACCTGTAGTTCCAGCTACTTGGAAGGCTGAGGGGAAGGATCACCTGAGCCCAGCCGATTGAGGTTGCAGTGGTCATGAGTGTGCCACTGCACTCCAGCCTGGGTGACAGAGTGAGACTCCAGCTCAAAAAATATAAATAAATAAATAAATAAATAAAATGTAAACTTGACCATGGCATTCTACTTAAGATCTCTTGAATGCTCCCTATAACTTTCCTTATCATGGCAAGGAAAAAGGCCTCATAATCTGGACCTCACCCATCACGACTGCAGCATATGCACTCTTAGAACACATGAAATTATCTATAATGTCCTGGGTCTCATCATGCTATTAATATTACATGACACTGATCTTTTGCCAACCTGGCTAATTTCTAGTTATCCTACCTCAACTATCCTGTACCATTTTCCCCAAGAAACCTTCCTCACAAATCCACTCATATGATTATATACCACACCTTTTTGTCCCTACAAAAGATAGATTCTATTTAAAGCATCATCATACTATATCACAACTAATCTGATTTCCAATCCCTCAACATCCCTGATCCAATTATATACTTATACACTCTTTTTTTTTTTTTTTTTTTTTGGGTTGG
>NW_007245646.1:18872-23641 GCF_000164805.1 Carlito syrichta
CACTCACCTCAGCCTCCCAAAGGCACGGGATTACAGGCTGAGCCACCAAGCCCGGTTCTTATACACTCTTTAATGCCTTCTTTAGTACTATGATGTCTATACCTAGCAAAGTATTTGACAAACAGTAGGTCCTCAATAAGCATTTACTAAATGAATAAACACATCATAGTCTTAAAAAGCCTTTCTTTATCAGCCCCTAAGATACAGTCCTCTTCCTCTGTTCTCATCAAACTTTTCCAAAATGTACACTACACTTGCTTGATCACCACTCATTCATTCATTTAAATGCTTGGTTTTTGCTTTAGCGTTCCTTGAGTTTTATAAAGTAGTACTATCCTATAGAGGCTTCTGTAGTAATGAAAGTGTTCTATATCAGTGTCATCCAATATGGTAGCCTCTAGTCACATGTGGCTTTTAGCACTTGTAATGTTAGTGCACCTAAGGGAATGAACTTTTAATTTTAATTAACTCTACATTTAAAAGCCAATTGGGGCTAGTGGTTTTCTTTTTTTTTTTTTGAGTTGGAGTCTCACTCTGTCGCCCAGACTGGAGTGCAGTGGCCGCTCCCGGCCACCGCAACCTCAACCTGCTGGGCTCTGGCGATCCTTCCGCCTCAGTCTTCCGAGTAGCCAGAATTACAGGTGCGCGCTACCACACCCGGCTAATTTTTTGATTTTATTGTAGAGATGAGGTCTCGCCTGCCCAGGCGGGTCTCGAACCCGCCGGCTCAGGCAATCCACTCACCTCAGCCTCCCAAAGGAGCGGGATTATAGGCTGAGCCACCGAACCCGGCTAAGGGCTAGTGGTTTTCATATTGAACAACATAGTTCTTAGGTCTCATCAAATGATTAAAACACAACACCTGCTGAACTTTTCTCGACATTCACTCTCCAAGTCATCTTTATAACATTCAATACTGAGATTTCTCTTAACTATTGACACACCACCCTGTTCTCTTTCAATCTCTCTGACAGCTATCACTTTTCTTAACTCCCTCCTTTTAGTCCCCAAAGAATGGTGTAACCCTAAGTTACACTTTCTACTACACTTCAAACTCACAATTCTCTCCCTCATCACTTTCATACACGGCCATAATTTCAACCATCACATCTATACAGGAAATTTCAAATACAGGTTACCAGTTCTGAACTCTCTTCTCATACCCAATCTCTAAACACAAACTAAACACATCCAGAAAAAGTTGTACTATTAGATCAGATGTTAAAAGTTATCAAAATTCAAGTTCATCACCTTTTTCTTTTTTTTCTGAATGTCATTCCTTTTAAATGGTATCATAACTCTCATGGATACCCAAGTTCAAACTCTTAAGAATTACCCTTAAATTATTTTTCCTCTCTATATTCATGCATCAAATCCTTTTTTTTTTTTTGAGTTGGAGTCTCACTCTGTCGCCCAGGTTAGAGTGCAGTGGCATGCTCAGTCACTGCAGCCTCAACCTGCTGGGCTCAGGCGATCCTTCCACCTCATCCTCCAAGTAGATGAAACTACAGGCACACGCCACCATGCCCAGCTAGTTTTTTGATTTATTGTAGAGACAAGGTCTTGCCAAGTTGGCCAGGCTGGTCTCGAACTCCTGGGTTCAGGTAAACCTTTTGCTTCCACCTCCAAAAGTTCTGGGATTGTAGGCATGAGCCACCGCTTTTTTTTTTTTTTTTTCCCTTGAAAAATCACACGCTTTATACTCAAGATTTCCTGTCAGGGATATCTGGATTAACCCTTTGATCCCCAAACTGGTTTCCCTGTTTCTCCGAGTCTGCTGGGTTGAAAAGCTAAAACACTTCCTTATAAATGAAACTTCCCTTCCCTCATCCCTCCAAAAATACAACATTCACACACTCCTTCAATGACTTGTCTCCTATCCTTGGTCTGGCACTATCATTCTATGATCAAACTTCCACCAACTTTGTGAACTCCATCTTCTGACATTTCCCATAAAGTCTCCACTGCAACCAAAAGGTCTATCCATTCTCTCTCAAACAACTTCCTCTCTTCTGCACCTATTGTTTCCTCAGTCAATATGCCCTCCTTCTTTATTCCTGTTTGTTGGGGCTGTCTTTTCCTTAAAGAATCAGTTCAAGCCGGGCTCGGTGGCTCAGCCTGTAATCCCGCGCCTTTGGGAGGGTGAGGTGAGTGGATTGCCTAAGCCCACGGGTTCGAGATCCACCGAGGCAGCGAGACCTCATCTCTACAATAAATCAAAAAGTCAGCCAGGCGTGTTAGCGCATGCCTGTAATTCCGGATACTTGGAAGGCTGAGGTGGAAGGATCGCTGGAGCCCAGCAGGTTGAGGCTGCTGCGGTGGCCGGGAGCGGCCACTGCACTCCAGTCTGGGCAACAGAGTGAGACTCCAACTCAAAAAAAAAATTTTGTTTATGCCCGTGATTGAATATCCTTTCTTGTTTTACATGTTGCAAATATTTGTTTTACTCTTTTAATTGTACAGGTTTATAAGCTGGTTATCTATTTTGTTTGTTTCTTGAAGCAATCAACTCTTTTTTTGTGTGTGTGGAGAAGAGATCTCACTGTGTTGCCCAGGCCGGCCTTCAACTCCTCAGTGCAGGTCCTCCCATCTCAGCCTACAGAGTAGCTAAGATTACAGGCACTCACCACCGCAGCTAGCTTCTGAGATAACCAACTCTTTCTTTTACTTATCAACGCTATCGTTTTCCTAGTGAATTTCTGCTTTAATCTCTAGTAATACAACTGTTTCCTGACCAATTTATATTATTGTTCCTAATCCATATTCTTTTATTAGTCATTCATATCCTTTCACTTTTTTAAAATAATAAAAGCATTTTGGGCTATGGGTTTTCCTCTGAAGATGGCTTTGGCTACACCCAAGATGTTGTTGTATTACGTTAATATCCAAATAAGCTAAAATTTAAATTCTCATTTTCTCCTTGAACTAAAAATTATTTAGAAGGGTATGTTTTAAAATTTCCCAGTGAAATTATCCATCCTTAGAGGAGGGATGATTAAATTTTGGTAAACTACAAAGAATACGACCCAGCCATAAATAATGAGACTGATATACACCACGGGTTGTACGCACGTCACTGACATGCTGTGGAATAAAAGAAGCCAGATGCAACAGATTACAGGCTGCACAATTCCACTTGTCAAGAACAGACAAAGCTCATCTGCAGTGCTGGATGTTCTAAGTACTGCCGGGTAGCCATATGTAACAATTCACCAAGGTGCACACTTGGCACTGTGCACTTTATGGTCTAGAAGATATGCTTCAATTGTTTAAATTCAGTTTGTTTACAATTACCATAAAACACTGGCAGAGAATTTGCCTGGAAAGGTATCTCCTTTCTGGAACTGGTTAACATTTTCTTCTCGGCCAGAGTGATGGCCACTGCGGGCTCCTAGTCTGCATCCTTCTCCTCTTCCTCCTCCCAGCCCAGCCTTGACCTTGCTGCGGCATTCCCAGCTCCAGGGTGGCTCAGGAGTGATCTTGGCTAATCACGATGCTTCCGTGTGTCTTTCTCAGGGCTCCAGGTGGAAGCCCACCTGCGCCCTCTCCTGGTCAACTCCGCTAGGATCAGCGGAGGGCATGTGACATCAGTAGCCCAATCGGAAGTCAGGGAAGGACATTTATTCCTGGGTTGGAAGGGATATCCCTTCTTTTCTCCCAGTGGAAGGGAGTGAGGACCCCCCCCCCAACCCGTTGCTGTACCTGGCTGCAGCCAGTGAAGACACAGTGAAGACACGCCAAAGACAGGGCCTTTGTGCACACCCACCCTGCCCTGGCCTCCTGGCCTGGGCTGCTGCGTTTTCCCGGTGTTAAAATCTGCCTGAGTCAGGGTTTCTGCTCGTTGCCATTAGAGAACTTTACCAGTGAGCCCAGTATGTGACAGCCAGGGTGACAGAGTAAGATTCCGAGCCCCTTCCCCAAATTAATAAATCAAGCTCAGTTGTTGTGTTGCTCAAATCCCTTATCTGTTTATTGTCCACGTGATCTACCAAATTGTGGAGGAGGAAGTTGAAGCCGCCTGCTTCCAGGAGCGTGACTCTGTCGATATCTTGCATCAAGGTCTTCACGTGGTATGAAAAGTTGGGCAGATGAAGACCAGAGCCTGCTATGTCTTCCTAGTGGAGTCCAGGTCTTGTCAGTGTCAAATATCCCTCAGCTCACGGTTTCTTGCCCTTGGCCTTCAGTTCTACATAAGCTGGTGTTTGTAGTAATATTTCCGTCTCTACTTCCGTTTCCTTTCTCACTATTCCCTCCCCCTCTAATTTCCTTATTTTTAACCTTGTGGGCCATTTTACTTGGGGTCTGTCTCTTGTTAATTGTTTCTAGTTTCTTTGTTGTTGTTGTTGTTGTTTTGAGTAGGGATCTCACTCTGTTGCCCAGGTTGGAGTGCAGTGGTGCAATCACAGCTACTGCAGCCTTGACCTGCTGGGCTCAGGGGATCCTCCTGCTCAGGCTTCCAAGTAGCTGGGACTACAGGCACATGCCACCATGCCCTGCTTACTTTTCTGATTTATTGTAGAGACAAGGTATTGCTTTGTTGCCCAGGCTGCTCTTTTTTTTTTTTTTTTTGTAGGCAACCTTGTTTTTATTTTTGGTTTACAGATAATGCTTGTTAACAATTATCAATCACAACAGCATTAGTTGTGTTTTTGTTTTTTTCCATTCCATAATCAATATTTTTTATTATGGTTTTGTGGGGTACAGTTAATGGTTAGGTGTACAATTACATTTCATTCAGGCACCCTGTGGATAAGAGGTGTTTCCCCATC
>NW_007245646.1:24052-25425 GCF_000164805.1 Carlito syrichta
CTGCTTTCCACAGAGGTTGCACTAGTTTACACTCTCACCAACAGTGTAGAAGTGTTCCCTTTTCACCACACCCTCTCCAGCAGCTGTTATTTGTTGACTTGTTGATAATTGCCATTCTGACTGGAGTTAGGTGGTATCTCAGTGTGGTTTTGATTTGCATCTCCTTGATGATTAGTGAGGTTGAACATTTCTTCATGTGTTTGTTGGCTGCTCGGATGTCCTCTTTTGTGAAGTGTCTGTTCATATCTTTTGCCCATTTTATAATGGGGTTGTTTGTTTTTTTCTTTTTAGCACGTTTTATTTCCTTGTAGATCCAGGATGTTAAGCCTTTGTCAGACCTGGTGTTGGCAAATACTTTTTCCCAGTCTGTAGGCTGTCTCCCTGCTCTTTTGATGGTTTCTCTGGCCTTGCAGAAGCTTGTCAGTTTAATAAGGTCCCACTTGTCTATCTTCTCTCTTATGACCTGTGGGTTTCGGGTTTTGTTCAGGAATTGAATGCCAGTTCCGATTTCCATGAGGGTATTTCCTTCATTTTCTAAGGTTCTTATGGTTTGAGGTTTTACATTTAGGTCTCTGATCCATTTGGAGTTAACCTTTGTGCATGGGGATAGATAAGGGTCCTGTTTCAATCTTCTGCATGTGGTCAGCCAGTTTTCCCAGCACCATTTACTGAATAGATTCTCCTCTCCCCAGTGGTAGGTGGTGGAGGCCTTGTCGAAGATGAGTTGGTTGAGAAATTGAGGTTTTGCTTCTGGAATCTCAATTCTATTCCATTGATCAGCCTGTTCCTATACCAATACCAAGCTGTTTTGATGATTGTAGCTTTATAGTAAAGTTTGAAGTCTGGTAATGTGATACCATCTGCTTTGTTTTTTGTTTTTGTTTTTGTTTTTGCTTAGGATTGTTCTGGCTATTCTTGAACGTTTGTGTTTCCATATGAATTCCTGTGTTGTCTTTTCTAGGTCTGAGAAGAATGTTGTTGGTAATTTGATGGGTATTGCATTGAATTTGTAGATTGCCTTAGGTAAGATGGACATCTTCACAATGTTGATTCTTCCAGTCCATGAGCATGGGATATTTTTCCACTTGTTTGTGTCATCTTTGATTTCTTTGAGCAGTGTTTTGTAATTTTCATTGTAAAGGTCTTTCACATCTCTGGTTAGGAAGATGCCAAGGTATTTCATTTTTTTGTGGCTATTGTGAATGGAGTTGTGTTTTTTATTTGGGTTTCTGTTTGTTTATTATTGGTGTAGAGAAATGTGATTTTCTTTTGTACATTAATTTTGTATCCTGAGACTTTGCCAAAGGACTTTATCAGTGTAAGGAGGTTTTTGACAGATTCTCTTGGGTTTTCAAGGTACACAATCATATCAT
>NW_007245646.1:25670-28304 GCF_000164805.1 Carlito syrichta
GGATTCCTAGGATCTTGTTGAGAATTTTAGCATCTATGTTCATCAAAGATATTGGCCTGTAGTTCTCTTTCTTTGTTGGATCTTTACCTGGCTTGGGTATCAATGTGATGTTGGCTTCGTAAAATGATTTGGGGAGAGTTCCATCTTTTTCAATCGCCTGGAATACTTTCAGTAGGATTGGTATCAGCTCCTCCTTGAATGTCTTGTAGAATTCTGCTGGAAAGCCATCTGGACCAGGGCTTTTTTTTGTGGAAGTTTTCTTATTATGTGATCGATTTCCTTGATTGTTATTTGTCTATTTAGGGTCTCAATTTCTTCTTGTTCCAACCTAGGTAGGTTGTGTGATGTCAGAAAGTCTTCCATTTCCTTATGGTTTTCAAGTTTGTTTCCATACAAGTGTACATAGTAGTCTCTAATGATCTTTTGTATTTCTTCAGGGTCAGATGTGACTTCATCTTTTGTGTTTCTGATTATGCTTATTTGGTTTTTGTCTCGTTTTTTCTTGGTCAGTCTAGCTAGGGGACCATCAATCTTGTTTACCCTTTCGAAGAACCAGCTTTTTGTTTCATTGATTTTTTGTATTATCTTTTTGTCTTCTATGTCCTGGATTTGGGCTTTTATTTTGGTGATCTGGATTCTTCTGCTGAAATTAGGGTTTTTGTGGTCTTGCTTTTCCAGCTTTCTTTAGGTGGCTTTGTTACATTGTGAATTTCTGTTCCTTCCATTTTCTTCATGTGTGTTTGCAGGAATGTAAATTCCCCTCTTACTACAGCTTTCAGGGCATCCCAGAGATTTTGGTAAGATGATTCTTCATTTTCATTTGTTTCCAGGTATCTTTTGATCCCTGTTTTGATTTCGTCATTGACCCAGGAGTTGTTTAGCATCATGCTGTTTAGTGTCCATGTCTTTGTGGGTTTGGGGGGGACTTTGTTGGTGTCAATGTGTGTTTTTATTCCACTGTGGTCCAAGAAGGTACATGGTAGAATTTCGGTCCTTTTAAATTTGCTTATGCTTGATTTATGGCCGAGTATGTGGTCAATCTTAGAATATGTTCCATGTGGTGATGAGTAGAATGTGTATTCTGTGGTCTTTGGATGGAGTGTTCTGTAGGTATCAATTAACTCCATTTGGTCCAAAGTCACATTGAGGTTCCGGATCTCCTTGCTGATTTTTTGTCCTGATGATCTGTCTAGGGTTGTGAGTGGGGTATTAAAGTCCCCAGTTATGATAGTGTTAGAGTCAATATCTTTCTTTAGTTTTCCAAGAAGTTGCTATATGAAAGTTGGTGCACCTATGTTGGATGCATATATATTTAGGATAGATAATTCTTGTTGATGGATTGAGCCTTTTATCATTATGTAGTGGCCTTCTGTATCTTTTTTGATTTTTAATAGCTGAAGGGTATTTGTCTGAAATTAAGATCGTTACTCCTCCTTTCTTTTGTATTCTGTTCACTGAAAGTTTGTTTCTCATCCTCTTACTTTGAGTCTGTGGGTGTCCTTTCTAGTGAGGTGAGTCTCTTGAAGGCAATAGATTGTTGCCTGATGATATTTTATCCATTTTGCCATTCTATGTCTTTTCAGTGGTGCATTTAGTCCATTCACATTTAGGCTAATAATTGAAATGCAAGAGTTGATCCCTGTCATAAGGTTCTTACAGAGTTGTTCCTGTTTGTTTGTTGTCTTTCTTTGGGTTTTGGAGTTGGCTCATGTGTGTTTTTAATCTTTTGCCTGTACTCTTGTGAAGAATGCTGTTCTTTTTTTCGTTTTCTTCTGTGTTCAGTACTTTCTTAAGTGTTTCTTGTAGAGGTGGTCTGGTGACAGTGTAGGTTCTTAAGGATTGGATATCTGGAAAAGATTTCAATTATCCCTCACTAATGAAGTTTAGTTTGGCTGAAATTATCTATCTTTTATTCTTGGTTGAAATTGTTTATCTTTTAAAACTTTGAAGATAGGGCTCCAGGCTCTCCTAGCCTGAAGGGTTTCTGTGGGTAAATCTGCTGCTATTCTAATTGGTCTTTCCTGGTAGGTAGTCTGGCCTTTTTCTCTTGCTGCCTTTAGGATTTTTTCTTTTATAGCTACTTTGTTTAGGCGAATTATTATGTCTGGGAGTTGGTCCTCTCATTTGTTGTCTTGCAGGGGTTCTCTGAATCTCTTGTGTTAGAATTTTTTCATCCTTGATGAGATGAGGGAAGTTTTCTTGAATGATTTCATGAAATATTTGTTCCAGTGTGGCTTCTGTTTCTCTCTCTGCCTCAGAAAGCCCAATTACTCTTAGGTTTGGTCTCTCAAAGTGATCATTCATCTCTTGCAGGTTTTGTTCTGTCTTTTTGAGCTTCTTTTCTATGCTTTTGACAGTTTGGGTTAGTTCTGTGTTTTGGTCTTCAAGCTCTGAGATTCTTTCTTCTGCTTGGCTGATTCTGCTTTCCATGCTTATTAGTCTGTTGTTCATTTCCATCACAGTATTCTTTACTACTGTCATTTCTGACATCAGCTCCTTCCTATTTTTCCTCTTGTCTCTCCTCAATTTTTTAAATTCTCTCCATTAATGTCTTGATGTCTGGGTTTGTTGCATGTACCAGTCATTCTGGGGGCTCTTCATTGTTTGTGTTCCAGATTCTGTTTTCTCAGTGTC
>NW_007245646.1:29055-57042 GCF_000164805.1 Carlito syrichta
AGCTTGTTTCTCCTGTTTTGGTGTTGTTACCTTGAATCACCAGCAGGTGGTGCTATCTCAGCTGCTCGCCCCAGAGGGGTGGGGCCGGACAGGGACGACAGAGGCTGAAGATGGCAAGATGGCTGCCTGCCTCGGGGCAGACGGCAGGAGACTTACGGCGGGCAGGATGTCTCTGTCGCAGGAGAGGTAGCAGCGATCCCAGCAGATCTTTCCCGAATGGGCTTTAAGGACTGAAGTTTTTGATCGCCTCCGGCCCGGGTGGTGTGATGTGCTACCAGAGGTGGTGGCAGTGGCTGCGGCAGCTGTAGCAGCAGCGTCTGTGCTGCAGTGGCTGTCCAGACCGCTGTGATGCCCCAGCGGTGGCAATGGCCAAGCTCTGTATGAAGAGCAGGCTGCGATGTTGGGGTCTGTAGCCCCCCGGGCAAGAGTCAGAGATCCATTGCAGTTCTCCTTTGCAGAGGTTTTCACAGAGTGGGTTGCCCCATCACCATCTTGCCAGAAGTCGGAAAATGTTTTTAATTAGACTAGGTGTATTAAAGACTGAAAATTACATTAATGCAATATTGAAATTATCAATATGAGCTTTCAAAGAGATTAGTTTTTGTTAAGCTCAGGAGTTTTGAGAGTAATTTTTTAGCTGCAAAGTAGAACAAGTATCTTCCTTTGTGCAAAATAGTCTCATTTAAAAAAACTGTTAGATTTATGTGGGTTGTTATCTTTTAGGATGTAATAATCATTCCATTACCAAAGAGAAAGATTCCTATCAAGTTTATTTTTAATGCATTTTTTATTTTAAATATGTAGGATACAATTCAGAGTTAGGTATACAAATGTTCACTATGCAGGTAGCCTTGTCGATGAGGTGTGCCCCCACCCTCCCCTGGCAATTTCCCTCTACTGCCACTCCCACTCCCACCCTCCCCTGGCAATTTCTCACTACTGCCAATCCCTTTCTTATAATATTGCAATAGTTGTTCGAGGTTCGTTTATGAGTGAGAACATGTGATACTAGGTTCTTTGTTTCTGTGATAGATCACTCAGTATTATAGCCTCTAGGTCCATCCAAGTTGCTGCAAAGTTCATAATTTTGTCCTTCTTTATGGCTGCATTATATTCCATCATGTATATGTACCCCACATTGTTTTTCTCCAGCCCTCTTTCAGTGGGCAGCATGGTTGATTCTGTGTTTTTGTTATTGTGAATAATGTGGCAATAAACATGTGTGTGCAGGTATCTTTTTCATAGACTGATTTGAGTTCCTCTGGGTGTATTCCAAGTATGGGGATTATGGGGTTGTATGGGAGGTTAAGTTTTTAGATCTTTTAGGGAGGTCGACTTTTAGGAATCGCCACACTGTTTTCCACTAGCTTACACTCCCACCAACAGTGTAGAAGTGTTCTCTTTTTGCCACATCCTCTCCAGCATCTGTTGTTTTTTGAGTTATTGATGATGACCATCCTGACTAGAGTTAGGTGGTTTTTCAGTGTGGTTTTAATTTGCATTTGTTTGATGACTATTGAGGCTGAACATTTTTTCATGTATCTGTTGGCTGCTAGTATGTCTTCTTTTGAGAGGTGTCTATTCATATCTTTTGCTCACTTTATAATGGGGCTGTTTTTTTTTTTCTTTTCGGCACATTTGAGTTCCTTGTAAATCCTAGATGTTAGGCATTTGCCAGTTATACAGTTGGCAAGTATTTTTTCCCAGTCCGTGGACTGTCTCTCTGCTCTCTTAATGGTTTCTTTTGCTTTGGAGAAACTTTTCAGTTTGATGAGGTCCCACTTGTTTATCTTATCTTTTATGCCACGGGCACTTGGGGTTTTGATTAGGAATTGATTGCCAGTTCCAATTTCCATAAGGGTGTCTCCTGTGTTTTCTAAGGCTCTTATAGTTTGAAATTTTTTTTTCTTTTCTATTTGGATATCCCTGATTTCTTTCTCTTGGTTTGTGGTTTTAGGTTTAGGTTTTTGATCCATTTAGAGTTGATTTTTGTGTATGGTGATAGGTAGGGGTCTTGTTTTAACCTTCTGCATGTGATCAGTGAGTTTTCCCAGCACCATTTATTGAATAAGTTCTCCTCTACCCAGTGGTTGATGGTGGAGGCTTTGTTAAAGATGAATTGGTTGAAAAATTGAGCCTTTGTTTCTGGAATTTCTATCCTGTTCCATTGGCCTATATGCCTGTTCTTGTACCAATACTAGGCTCTTTTGATTATTGTAGTTTTATAATAAAGCTTAAAGTCTGGGTGTGTGATGCTTCTCATATTATTATTATTATTATTATTATTATTATTATTTTGCTGAGGATTGTTTTGGCTGTTTGTGGTTGTTTATGTTTCCATATGAATTCCTGTACTGTTTCCAGGTCTGAGAAGAATTCTGTCGGTAACTTAATGAGTATTGCATTAAATCTGTAGATTGCCTTGGGTAGGGTGGACATCTCAACTATGTTGATTCTTCCAATCCATGAGCATGGATTATTTTTTCATTTGTTTGTGCCATCTTTGATTTCTTTGAGCAGTTATTTTAGTTTACATTGTAAAAGTCTTTTATGTTTCTGGTTAGGAAGATGCCAAGGTATTTCATTTTGTGTGTGTGTGTGTGTGTGTGGCTATTGTGAATGAGATTGTGTTTTTGTTTGTGTTTATGTTTGTTTATTATTGCTATATACGAATGTGACTGACTTTTGCACATTCACTTTATACCCTGAGACTTTGCCAGAGTCTTTTATCAGTTCAAGGAGGTTTTTGACAGATTCGCTTGAGTTTTCAAGATATAGAATCATGTTGTCTGCAAAGAGGAATAACTTAACTTTCTCTTTTCCTATTTGGATACCCTTGATTTCCTTCTCTTGTCGATTGCTCCAGTTAAGACTGCCAATATTTTGAACAGGAGGGGTGAAAGTGGGCATCCTTGTCTTGTTCCGGTTTTCAGAGGAAATGGTTCCAATTTCTGTCTGTTTAGCAATATGTTGACTGTGGGTTTCTCATGGATGGCTCTTACTACTTTGAGGTATGTTCCATCTATGCCTAGATGTTCTAGGGTTTTTATCAAGGAGGGGTGCTAGATTTTATCAAAAGTTTTTTCCATGTCTAATTATAGAATCATGTAGTTTTTGTCTTTACATCTGTTGATGTATTTAATGACATTAATGGTTTTGCATATGTTGAGCCAGCCCTGTATCCTGGGGATGAAGTCTACTTGGTTATGGTGGATGATTTTTGAAACATGTTGTTCTATACGGTTTGCTAGAAGAATCTTTTTGAGAATTTTAGCATCTATGTTCATCAAAGATATTGGCCTGTAGTTCTCTTTCTTTGTTGGATTTTTACCTGGTTTGGGTATCAATGTGATATTAACGTCATAAAATGATTTGAGCAGAGTTCCATCTTTCTCATTTGCCTGGAATTTTTTCAATAGGATTGTAATCAGTTCCTTCTTGTATATTTTGTAGAATTCTGCTGGAAAGCCACCTAGTCCAGGGGTTTTTTTTTTGTCTCTAGTTTTCTTATAACATAGTCAATTTCCTGGATGATTATTTGTCTATTTAGGATCTCAATTTCTTCTTATTTCAACCTGGGGAGATTGTATGATGTCAGAAAATCCTCCATTTCATTTAGGTTTTCCAGTTTGTTTCCATACAAGTGTACATAATTGCTGATAATCTTTTGTATTTTTCAGGGTCAGTTGTAATGATCTTTTACATTTCTGATTGTATTTATTTGAGCTTTTTCTTTCTTTTTCTTGATCAGTCTAGCTAGGGATTCATCAATCTTGTTTCAAAAACCAACTTTTGTTTTCACTTTTTTGTTTGTTTTATATTTTTGTCTTCTATGTCCCGAATTTGGGGGTTTTTTTTGTTTGTTTTTTGTTTTGATCTGAATTCTTCTGCTGAAGCTAGGATTTGGTAGAATTAGGATCTTGTCTCTTGGAGACAATATATTGTTGCATCATAATATTTTGTCCATTTTGCCATTCTTTGTCTTTTCAGTGGTGCATTTAGTACATTCACATTCATGCTAATTATTGAGATGTGGGAGTTTATCCCTGTCATGCAGTTCTTACAGAGTTTGTTGCAGCTGCTGCTGTTTGTTTGTTGTCTTTCTTTTGATTTTTGAATTGATTTATGTGTGTTTTCAATTTTTTTCCTGCATTCTTGGGAAGTGTATTGTTGTTCTTTTCCCCCTTTCTTTTGTGTTTAATACTTTCTTAAGTGTTTCTTGTAGAGCTGGTCTGGAGGCAGTGTAAGCTCTTAGAGATTGACTGTCTGGGAAAGATTTTAATTCTCCATCATCAATGAAACATAACTTAACTGGGTGGGTAGTTCTTCATTGAAATTTTTTATCTTTGAGAACTTTGAAGATTGAGCTCCAAGCTCTCCTAACCAGAAGTGTTTCTGTAGATAATTCTGCTGCTATTATAATTGATCTTCCCTGGTAGGTAGTCTGACCTTTCTCTCTTGCTGCCTTTAGTCTTATTTCTTTTATACCTACTCGGTGTAGATGAATTACTATGTGTCTAGGGGTTAGTCTTCTGGGTTGTTGTCTTGCAAGGGGTTCTCTGAATCTCTTGTGTTTGAATGGTTGTGTCCTGATGAGATGAGGGAAGTTTTCTTGGATAATTTCATGGAATGTTTGTTCCAGGGTAGTCTCTGTCTCTCTATCTGCCTCAGGGATTCTAATTAATCTTAGGTTGGCATGTTGTCCATTGAAGTTGGACTGGATAAAGAAAATGTGGTACATATACACAATGGAATATTATGCAGCCATAATGAAGGACATATATAAGGACTTCACAGCAACTTGGATGGATTTGGAGTCAATCATACTCAGTGATTTATCACAGAAACAAATAATAGAGTACCATATGTTCTCACTAAGTGGACTTTAACAATTATAATACTATAAGAAAGCATTCGGCAGTAATGGGAAACTGTCAGGGGGGTGGGATTGTCAGTTGAGGGAAACTGCTAGGGAAGGGAGGGGTGTACCTCATCAACAGGGGCACTTGCATAATCAATGTTTGTATACCTAACCCTGAATTGTATCCCCCATCTTTATAATAAAAAAGAGGAAAAAAACCACTTACAAACATAAAAGAAAAAAAATCTTAGGTTTGGCCTCTTGAAATAATTGCTCATATCTTGGAGGCTTTGTTCTGTCTTTTAAAGCTTCTTTTCTATGTTTTTAACAGTTTGTGTTCGTTCCATATTTTGGTTCTCAAACTCTGAGATTCTTTCTTCTTCTTGGTTAATTCTTCTTTCCATGCCTATCAGTTTGTTGTTTGTTTCATTCATTGTATTCTTCATTGCTGGTCTCTTGGTTATCAACTAATTCATTCCCTTCTCTTGTCTCTCCTCATTTCTATTTATTCTCTCTGTTAATATCTTGATATCTGAGTTTGTGGTTTGAGATCAGTCATTCTGGGGGCTCTTCATCGTTTGAGCTCCAAAGTCTGCATCCTCAGGGGTTGACCTCCCAGGAGTCTATGTGAGACTCATATTATTCTTTTGGTTTTTCTTCATTTGTGTTGATTTTCCTCCTCCCATTTTTACTTCTTCTTTAATTCTGTTGTTCAGTGATGGGGGCATAGCTTTTATTTCTGTTTGCTCAATCTTCTATTCTTCCTTATGTAGATCCTCTGGTTTTGTTCAATTCTGAAGCTGGATTGGGGGTGGGAGGCTATGCTTTTTGCAGTTTTGAGATATAATTAAGGAAGGAGCTGTGATTCAGAACCTATCTGCAGATTCCAGTGCCTTCTGACAAATATGTAGAACTCCTGGAACCCACTTCCCACTGCCTTACAATCTGACCATGCAGTGGGGGTGTCTGTTTGCCACTTGAAAGCAAAATGAGATAAGAAAAGGGAAAAGAATGGAAAAAGGAAAGAGGAAGATGACAGGGAGGTGAAGAGAGAGAGAAAGAAGAGGAAACAGATAGACATACCAACAAATGAATAAAGAGAGACAAAGACAGAAAAAACAAAAAAGACAAAAACATACAGACAATCATACAAACAAAATCCCCTGTTGTACGCTCCTTTAAAAATACCAATATATCAGCTGGGATCCGTGGCTCAGCCTGTAATCCTGCACCTTGGGAGACCGAGGTGAGTGGATTGTCTGATCCTGCAGGTTTGAGACCCACCTGGGCAACTTGGTGAGACCTCATCTCTACAATAAATCAAAAAATTAGCCAGGCGTGGTAGCGCATGCCTGTAGTTCCAGCTTCTTGGAAGGCTGAGCGGAAGGATGGCAGGAGCCCAGCAGGTCGAGGCTGTGGTGGCCGGGAGTGGCCACTGCACTCTGGTCTGAGCAACAGAGTGAGACTCCAACTAAAAAAAAAAACAACAACAAAAAATATATAATCAGAAAATCTAAACAAAACAATACATTAAAACAACAGAAACAAAACAAGTACAAAAATGTAAACAAAAACAGAAAAAAAAGAGAGAAGAAAAAAGCTAA
This sequence comes from Carlito syrichta, assembly GCF_000164805.1. NCBI lineage: Eukaryota > Metazoa > Chordata > Mammalia > Primates > Tarsiidae > Carlito > Carlito syrichta. The sequence goes on from NW_007245646.1 coordinate 35,521, forward strand.
AACAAAAAACAAACAAGAAGAAAACAAACAAGCAAACTCTATCTGTGGCCATTTCTGTGGCTACAGCTTCCTTTCAGGTCTCCGTCTTAGGGAGCAGCTCTGGTCTCCAGCTCCTCCCATCTGCTCTCAGCACAGGCTTATAAGGTTGCTCTCAGAATGGGTCAGATGCCTCACCAACTACTGTGGGAGGAGAAAGCATCAGATCCAGACTCACCCTACTCACTGCTGTTGTTGTCAAGTTCCCCACCAGGATCCGATGTGTCTGTGCCTGTTCCAGTTTTGGGGAAGAGTGTCTATCTTTTGAGTCTGATGAGAAGATAGCCTCTGGGTCCCAAGACGGAAACTGGTTGGAGCTGGGTGAAGCAATACAAGTCTCTCTGCCTGGTCCAGGGACTGAGAAGATGGTGCCTGTCAGCGTCTCATCACCAGCGGTGGCACTTTATTCCAAATTTCCTTGACCTGCCTTCTCCATGGTTTCTCCTGCTTGTGCCCCATCTGTACCACAGGTGTTGGTAAAGGCAGGGTGCCAGGTGGTGAAGGACAGCTCTTCTCTGCTGCCTCCTCTTAAGGGAGCCTGAAGAATGGCAGATAATCCTGCATGCCCGAGTCTCCAGTCTCAGGGTGGTGGTGGGTTGCAGTCACCTCCAGAGGAGAGCCCCAGGTGCATGAACCTGAGTCTCCCCTCAGCAGACTTTCACTCACCCGATGGCACACACCCACTCACACAGAGAGTCTTTATGGACGCTTGCTTTTGCAGAGACTCTCACAGTCTGAGTTGTTCTGTTGCCATCTTACCATCTATCAACTTTCCATGTTGATAAACAGTTTGCTTGTGGATTTGTCTTTTGTTTTTGTGGTGGCTTAGAAGAGAATAGTTGAGCATTAATAGCACTCAGGATGAATTTTTATTCTTGCTGTTTCTATCTGCATTCAAAATGGATGGAGATTGTCCGGGGACTTTCCAGGTATGGTAGAATTTTCAGGTTTTTTTTAAAAGATAAGAAATATAAGAAGCTTGATGCTGTCCATGAGTGATATTATAACATAAAGCCACACTTTCCTTATCCACATTGAGAATGTGATCCTTTTACCCTCTGTTCACCATTGAACACCTCACGATATGTTCCCAGCAAGGAACTGAACTCACCAAAACCATCTCTGGGCAAAGGAAATTCTTGGAAACATATACTTCTCAATACATTTTCTAGACCATAAAAAATGCATGGACACTACATTTTAATTCCCCATTAAGCTATGTGAAAAGTACATTAGGCTAATGCACCTAATATAATCTAGCAGTTTCACCAGATGAATTGCTTGGAGGATATTGAAATATGTCATTTTGGTAATTCTAAAGAGTTTCCATAGATATGCACTGGATTTATTTTTAATTATTCTACATCTGTTTAGAGATATGCAATTTCCAGCTACATAATTGGATTTTAAGTACTTTTTCATTACTATAAATAAAGTGTTACATGCAATTACATTGAAAAATCTGCAGTGCAAAAGCAAGCGACAGCCCACAGGTTACCGCACTTTAACACATGGAGGATGCTCTTCTTGTGGGATGTAGATAGCCAAATTAGAGCACTTTACTCCTTGAGCTGGATAATAGGCAGATTATATTTAAAGCATATACACTTCCCACAGTCATCTGGTAGGAAAGATGGAACTGCTCAAACTTCCTCTCCTCTGCTGGACAGACTGGGAGAAACTATTAGCAGAAGGAACAAATCTACCCAGAATCTAGATCCAGAATGCTAATCAGAGCTTTGATGAACTATTTTTGTTCTGCTTTCAGACCTGAGTTTTGGTATTTTTTTCCAGAAAAAATCTGTGACTTTCAATCTGAGAGAGACATTTTGGATTAAAAAAATGAGTCCTTAGTATAAGTTTGAACCCTCTTTGACACCAGGCTCTACAACAGGAGGCCACATTCAGTTGTTCTTTTCCCCAGATTTAACCGATATCAAGTTCAGATTCGCTCTCACAGTTGTCAATGCTGAGAGACAGGTAATCTTAAAGTCTTTTGTTAGGAAAGTTCACAAACACTAGGGTGAACAGGGCCAGAGCCATTGGTGATCTCTTACAAACAATGAAATTTAAAATGAGGAAAGTTTTAGTAAGCTGCTCGAGATGGAGCATACTGCCAAGCAAGATCAGTCGTGCCCTTAATCAATTTGATTTCTCCTTTCTTTCATCCTTGTTCCTTTGTTTGCCAAAAAGGCCTCTACAATTTAGTGTTAGGGTTTTCCACATACTTTGTGCTATTACTCAGACTAATTCCTGCCTTATGTCCCACCTAGCATCATCTGCTAAATCACCCTCCCCATATCTTTTCTTGCTTTAAAGCTCAATACCAGTTCTCTCCAGAAGATTTTCTAAACATATTTTCTACTTAACTCCATGCAGCTGCAGTGGACATGATGTATGTTCTGTCCAGTAACCTTAGTTTAGGTGTTTTCCTAATGTTTTTGACTGTAAAACTAAACAAGAATCTTCCTTTGTGCAAAATATTATTTTAAAAATTGTTAGATTTATGGGGCTGTGGGGTGCAATCATCATCTCATTACCAAAGCAAAAGATACCTATCAACCTTCTATATTTTTTGGATACCTGTTTTAGTTTCCCTATGAGCATCCATGGTTTCTCTTTCTTCTCTTTGGGTCTGTCTCCTGAACTCATGAGGATTTTGACACAATAGAAGACAAAATTATTCCAGTCATTGAAATTGTACTTCATCAAGAAAGAGAAAACTTAGATACATTAAATAGTAAAGGTCCAGTCTGCTTGGTGCTGGCTGTATATGAATCAATGACAGGTGCCCAGAGAAGAGATAGGTTAGTGTAGATTGGGCCCCTTTATGCTGGTTAATCAGCCTATGTTAATAGGAGTTAACACAGAAAAACATTTTGAAGCCCATCTTACAACAAAAATATATTCACAAAGTCTTTTCATAGTTTAGTACTTGGGATTAAAATATGATAAAATACATTAAATATAATTTATACTATTGAAATAAATTGTATAGTTATTTTTATTCATTCATAACAAAAGTAACCAGATATTGCTGAGTGATTTTGTAATCTGAATTTCTTATCTCTAATCTTAAGTTTCCCCAAAGAACCTGGGCTTCATGAGTAACAGGTTTTGAAATCATTTACAGTGTGTCTAGATCCAAGTAATACTTCTTCATCTTTGTAATCTTAAATATCCTTTTCATAAGCATTTATGATTGCCATTTTCTGTCTTCCCCAGAGAGCATGAGTAACTGTGAGTTTATTCTTAGAGCGCAGAATCAGACATGCTATAAATTGGAAACCCTTTGGGGCTCCTTTTTCCTTTAAGAAATAACTGCTAGATGAGTGTGGCAATAAGAAAATATCTGCCAACAATACTACCAGAAAGTGTTTCTTATGAGGCAGTTAATGTGGCACTTAGAAAATCAGATATCTGTATTTATATATCCATATGCAGTTATATGTTGGCACTATAACCATTACATTTGCCCTCAGATTAAGTAAATTTATTAAATTTCAGTTGTATGTCAGGAACTTTTACAATTGGCATTTAACTTAATTTAGCATAAATATAACATTTATGTTCAATTTTAGATTTTGGGTACAATTTTTTTATCAGATGTATTTTTTACAAATATTTTCTCTCAGTCTATGGCTTGCCTTAGCATTCTCTTAACAATCTCTTTCATAGAGCATAATTCTTTAATTTTAGTAAAGTCACACTTACCATTTCTTTTAGTGGATCATGCTTTCGGTGTTTCATCTAAAAACTCATGCCAACCTCAAGTTCACCTAAATTTTTTTCCTGTGTTTTCTTCTAGAAGTTTTCTAGTTTTGCATTTTACACTTAGGCATGTGATCCATACTGAGTTTGTTTTTTGTGTATAGTCTATGTCTAGGTTTATTTTTCTGCATGTGGATGCTCAATTGTTCCAGTGCCATCTGTTGAAAAGACAATATTGAATTGAATTGTCTTTGGTCCTTTGGCAATGAACACTTGACTAACTTACTATATTTGTGTGGGTCTATTTCTGGGCTATCTACTCTGATCCATTGATCCATGTAACCATTCTTTTGCTATTATGCTCAGTTTTGATATAAAAAAGTAATTTCAGGGAAGTCACATTGTCACTAAGTTGCATACGAAGAACTTAAGTTCAGGTTTTTAAAAAAAAAGTCATTTCTAATACCCAATTCACCAAACGATAGCTACCTCTCTTCCAATGCAGAACAAAAAGAGTGTGACCATAAATTGCAATACCATAACCAGTCTGTTTCCCTCATACTCTGCTCTTTGGCCATATGACCTACAGCACATTAATAACATGGAGCCAGAGATGACAGAGAGAGTGGCTATTGGGTAGAAAATACATATACAAAGTAAGTCTCAACTAACTGTGCAGCATGAACCTTAGCATCGTCAAATTTAAGGTTGATTGTTTTATTGAAATACACACAGGTGCAAATTCAAACCCAAGTCCCATCATGATCTAAGATGGAAGATTTCTGGTATACGGTACTTGCTGGATAACGCCATGGGCTGCTGCTGATGCAACTGCAAAGTGTTTGATTACTGCTTCTGTTGCTGTTTTCTATAAAGGAAGTTTGGGAAGAAAGGGTAGAATCAGTTTTGCTGGGAGAAATGTTTGCAGGACCCTAGTTTTGCAATTGTAGGTATTTTTAGAGAAGAAAAGGTCTAAAGTTTGAAAGGTTTATTTAAAAAAAATAAATCACAGTAACAATTTAGATTTGTATTACGATGGCATGATGCAGAACTTATAATATTTTGCACATTTAGTCATAATTTTTCAAACTTAAGAAACAAGTTTTAAATTAAAGGCCAGTTTTTAATTTTTTTCAGGATAGAAGGACTTTCTGGTCTTTGCCTCATAGAGAATTATTCAACCCACAATAAAAAAAATTCAAGACAACTCGCATTCTATAGAACTTGGGTGAGAACTTGAGGAAGAATTTTAGAAAAATGAATGAACTCTAAAATGTTAACACTGTCACATAGAATAATTATGAATCTGCCCTCCCCACATGCTTTATGATGAATCAGTGGGGTTACGGTGGGAGGGTAAATGATAATCTGATTTGGGTCCTTTTCATTCTCAGATCCTACCTGATAGTGCACTCCAGGTAATTTAGCATCTGAAATATGAACCTGAGATAAATGTCTCCTAAGTATTTTATTCTTTTAAAACTTAAAGTTTAAAGATAATTTAGAAGAGCTACGAATCATAGGATAGAGTATCACTGAGTTACTAAAATGCTCTAGTAGAAGAAATTATGAGAGTTTGGAATATAAAATCTGTTTCCTTTAATAATATATACTTGAAGAACTAAGAGATCAAGGTGTTATTAGTAAATAATTTCCTTAAGTAGTAATATTGAAATAGATATCCTTTAAGATGTTTTATAACTAAAAAATAGGTAAGAAGAAGGCTCTCTTATTGAAATGAAATTGCTTCTCAAATGCTATTTTACTGATGTGTTTTTGTATAGAGTAATCCTAGCAGTTCCTCATGTCTCTGAAAAGGCATGAATCTACATATAGACTATCAAAGTGTTCAGAACTCCAAACTTCCTGTAAGGCATCAAAATGCTTTATAACATCTATATATTTAATATGGGCTAAAAACTTTGCAATGCACATCCTCAGTGCTACTTCTGTATTTTGCAATCTGTGGAAATTAATTCTTTCCAATTAGACCTAATAGTTGTAAATTGAATCAATTTTAAGCTTTATAGAAAAAAAAGCATTTTGTGTTTGAAAGAACCTTAAAAGTTTTTAAATGCCACCAGCTGCTTATACAAATTAGGAATGAATGTTAAGAGAATGCAGTGCCTGTTTGAGGTTCTAGAACACATTGGTGACAGAAGTAAGTCTTTGGATCCTGACACGTCTCCCTTAGCACAGTTATATGTTTCCTTTCAGCTTGAGAATGATTCCCTTTTGCTGTATATTTATTTTTAATATGTGAAAACAATACCTGCTTACAAAAGATCTCTTCAATATTTCCATAATAGATTCCCTGTTGAATTTGTCCAGTACTCATTTAAAGACTATTAATGATTCAATGCATTAACATATATAAAAATAAGAACTACATGATTATATAATTAGATGCAGAAAGAGTGTTTGACAAAATACAATATCTGGATAAAAACCCTTGAACACCTAGGCATAGAAGGAACATTCCTCAAAAGAGTAGGAGCTATCTATGATAAACCCACAACTAACATTTTGCTCAATGGGCAGAGATCGAAAGCATTCCTGCTAAGAATGGGAACAAGACAAGAATGCCCACTCTTACCCCTCCTGTTCAACATAGTGCTGGGAGTCTTAGCCAGAGCAACCAGGCAAGAGAAGAAAATCAGGGGTATCCAAATAGAAAAATAGGAGGTTAAACTATCCCTCTTTGATGATGATATAATTCTATACCTTGAAAACCAAGGGAGTCTGTCAAAAAGCCTCCTGGCACTGATAAACAAATTTAGTAAAGTTTCAGGGTACAAAATCAATGTGCAAAAGACAGTTGCATTTCTATACATGAACAACAAGCAGGAAGAGAACCAAACAAAAAACGCAGTCCCATTCACAAAAGCCACACACACACGAAAAGAAATACCTTGGCAGCCACCTAACTAGAGAAGTAAAATTACAATGAGAACTACAACACACTGCTCAAATAAATCAAAGATGACACAAACAAATGAAAAAATATTCCATACTCATGGACTGGAAAAATTAATATTGTCAAGATGTCCCTCCTACCCAAGGCAATCTACAGATTCAGTGCAATAACCATCAAATTACCAACATCATTTTTTCTCAGATCTGGAAATAACAATGCAGAAATTCATATGGAACCAGAAAAGAGCATGAATAGCCAAAACAACCTCTGTGGGAGGTATCACACTTTCAGACTTTAAACCTTATTACAGTACCTAAAACAGCCTGGTATTGGCACAAGAATAGACACATAGACTAATAGAACAGGACAGATATTCTGGAAGCAAAAATATGGTCTCTCAACCAACTCATTTTGACAAAACCACCAATAACAATCACTAGGGAAAGGTACCATATTTAGCAAATTGTGGTGGGAAAGCTGGTTGACTGCATACAGAAGAATGAAACTGGATGTCTACCTATCACCAAATACAAAAATCAACTAAAAATGGATCAAAGATCTAAATGCAAAACCCCAAACCATAAAAATCCTAGAAGAAAGTATAGGAAATACTCTTATGCACATCAGAGTAGGCAACCAATTCTTGATCAAGTCTCCAAAAGTGAATGTCATATAAGCTAAGATAGACAAGTGGGACCTCATCAAACTGAAAAGCTTTTGCACAACAAAAGAAGCCATTAGGAGAGTAAAGAAACAACCCACAGAATGGAAGAAAATATCTGCAAATTATGCATTTGACAAAGGCCTAACATCCAGGACTTATAAGGAACTCAAAGTGAGAGAAAAACAACACCATTAAAAAGTGGGCAAATGGCATGAACAGACACTTCTCAAAAGAAGACATACAAGCAGTCAACAGACAAATGAAAAAAATGCTCAGTATCACTAATTATCAGAGAAATGCAAATTAAAATTACAGTGAGAAATTACCAACTCTGGTAAGGATGGTTATCATTAATAAGTCAAAAACAGATGCTGGCATGGGTGCAGTGAAAAGGGAATGCTTCTATACTGTTGTTGGGAATGCAAACTAGTTCAACCTCTGTGGAAAGCAGTATGGCAGTTCCTAAAAGAGCTAAAAATTGACCTTCCATATGATCCAGTAATCCCTCTCCTGGGAATATACCTGGAAGAATATAAATCATTCTACCAAAAAGACACCTGAACATGCATGTTTATTGCTACTCTAGTCACAACAGCAAAAACATGTAACCAACTTTACTGCCCATCAAAAGTAGACTGGATAAAGAAGATAGGGTACAAGCCGGGTTCGGTGGCTCAGCCTGTAATCCCGCGCTTTGGGAGGCTGAGGTGAGTGGATTGCCTGAGCCCGCGGGTTTGAGACCCGCCTGGGCAGGCGAGACCTCATCTTTACGATTAAATTAAAAAAAAAAAAAAAAAAATTAGCCGGGCGTGGTAGCACGCGCCTGTAATTCCAGCCACTCGGAAGGCTGAGGCAGAAGGATTGCCAGAGCCCAGCAGGTAGAGGCTGCGGTGACCGGGAGCAGCCACTGCACTCCAGTCTGGGCGACAGAGTGAGATTCCAACTCAAATAAAAAAAAAAAAAAGAAGATATGGTACATATACACGATGGAGTATTATGCAACCATAAGGAAAAAAGAAATCGTGAACTTCACAGCAATTTAGATGGAGCTGGAAACCAACATATTAAGTGATCTATTACAGAAATGCATAACTGAATTTTGCATGATCTCACTTGTATGTGGTACCTGAACAAGAATTACAGGAACACAAGGGAAAGATCAGCAGTCACTGGGCACTGGTAGGGAAAACAGTGGGGGCACATGACAACATAAGGGGTACTAGGTCAACTACTGGGGAAAGGAGGGCCAGTTAAGCCCCTTCTTCACCTGCATGCAGCCTACCTTACTTGTACCCCACACCTCTATAACAAAATAAAAATTTTAAAAAGTTCATTAATGAATGCTGAGTGAGTGTGAGGGTGTCAAGTCTTACTAAAATGGTTACAAATCCATTCAAGACTATACTATAGAGAAACTCATAGCCAGGTGTGATGATTTATGCTTGTAATCCCAGCACTTTAGGAGGCTGAGGCAAGAGGATAACTTGGGTCAGGAATTCGAGACCGTCCTGGGCAAAAACAGAAAGATTTTATCTCTACAAAAAAATAAAAAAAAAATTAGCTGGGCATGGTGCCATGCCTCTGAAATTGTAACTCTTTGGGAGGCTGAGGGGGAAGGATTGCCTGAGCCCAGGAGGTCTCACCTGAGCCAGAAAATCATGATTGTGCCACTGCAATCCAGCCTGAGCGACAGAGTAAGACTCTGATTCTGAGAGAGTGAGTGAGAGAGAGAGAGAGAGAGAAAGAGAGAGAGAGAGAGAGAGAGAGAGAGAGAGAGAGAGAGAGAGAGAGAGAGAGAGAGAATGAATCTCAGAGGATGAATCTGCTTCTCCAGAGTTGAATTGACCTAGTTCCTCTTTTCTGACAATGAACATACTGCTTCAAATGTAAACTAGAAAATTTTTCCAGCCTTCCTATATAGGAACATTGAACTAAAGAACAGGAACAAGTTACAGTAACTAAGATGCATTAACATCAGGGGTTTTTACATTTTAGGAAACATAAACACCACCCAAGACTTGTTTAGAATGTGAATTTCTAGATATTATCCAGATTCAGTAGATCTGTAATGGGATTTGCATTTATGAAAAAAATGTATTAGGTGTTTCTGCAGCAGCAGATTAGAAGTCTGAGTTTTATGAATTTTTTTTAAGATGAAATAAAAACTTCAAAAGTAGTTCAGTGGCACTTGGTTTATTCACTTACTATTCCCACTTCTCCTTTCTAGCCTCATATCTCTTTTCTATTTTTAAATCTTATGATTCTTAAATTTTAAGTCTAATTCTATTTTTAACTCTTTTATTTCTTTCCTTATATCTATTCAGACAGAAAAACAATGTTCCTGTAACATCAAAACAAAATTTAGAAAACACTTTTCATTTTCATGATGTTTCCCACTTCCATCATATATGCAGATATTTTCCCCATGTTTTCTGTTTTACGTGCTCTAGCAACCCTCAAGAGTTACAACTATAGTTTCAGAATCTATGTTGAATTGAAACCTCTTTAGAAAATCACCTTTCTTTTTGTGAAACAGTAGACCTCTCAGAAATCCATCTAGTGCAGGAAATTTGTCAATTAGTTTTCTCTGTGAAGATATTCACCCTGAACAAATATTTCAAGCAAACTGGACCGAATAGGTTATCTGAAGGAAATGCTTCATTTTCCAGAATAGAGTTAATGCCTATTTTGTTTATGACTTCTTTCATTTCTGAATGGTAGGCTTTAGTTCATATTACAGTTGCTAGGCTAATAACCATTGACTTTTTAGAATCAAAAACTTTGGTTTGGGTCAAGAGCACGACTACAAACTAGCCATGATGTTAGAGAAGGGTGTTTACTCTGTGATGATTAAAGAGATTAAAAAATTAGTGTTGTCACAAGTTCTCTCATTTGAAATTCTTTGGCTCTTGTCCCATCTTTTTGTTCATCAGAATTTTCTAGAGAAATGGAACTAAAGAATATCTCTCTCTCTCTCTCTCTCTCTCTCTCTATATATATATATATATATATATAGAGTGTGTCCAGTTAAAAGGTGCACCTCTAAAGAATTGGAACTTCTCTATCTATGTAGATAAATAGACACACACATAGAGAGAGAGAAAGACTGATTATAAGGAATTGACTTACATGATCATGGGACTGAGAAGTCTCAAGTTCTGCAGATGACAAGCTGGAAACCCAGGAGAGTCAATGGTACCATTTCAATCTATGTCTGAGTCTGGTTAGAAGGAGGAAGACTGATGTCCCAGCTCAAAGACAGGCAGAGAGGGTGAATTCTCTCTTCCTGTACCTTTTGTTCTATTTGGACCTTCAGTGGATTGGATGAGGCCAACTAACATTGGGCAGGAAAATTTACTTTACCCAGTTTACAAATTCGAATGTCAAACTTTTCCAGAAATGCCCTCACAGACACATCCAAGATAATGTTTAACCAAGTATCTGGGCCCCCCATGGCCCAGTCAAGTTGGCATATAAAATTAACCATCACAGTCACTTTTCAATTTTTTTCTTCCATATGGTTAGTACTATAAGATAGTTCACAGATTAGACCCCATTTGGAAAGAAATAATACCATCCTCTATCCCCTCTACCAGAAAATTTCCTTAGAATGCCTAGATAAAACAGGTGGGATTAAAGGTGAATAGCATGAGCCAGAGTTCCCAGACCTGCCTCTTTCTTGACAGAAGTAGTCTTTGTGATTTAAATATAATCTACCTCATCTTTGTAGGAGACTACAGAGAGTTTTGAATCAACCCCTATAATAGACAATGTAATTTTCCTGGTCTCATTTTCTGGGAATGCTACTTCGGTGAACAAGAGAAGTAGGTAGAATTTATAGGCCCTGACCTTAGCTTATCTACATATTAGATATGTGTCAGAGATTTGTAGTAAATTCTGGACACTAATAGCTTACCCAGTGGTGCCTGATAACACTCTTATTTCATTTATTTATCAAATATCTTAGTGCCTAGCAAATCAAAGCATCAGAGGTATAGCACAGAAGTAAAATATGATCTTTGTTCTTATAGAGAAGACAAACATATTCTGAGTTTGTTGTTGAATATTTAGTCTGTTTCTGGTGCCTATGTGTCTGCAATCTATTTTATTAAAAATAGTAGGCAGAACCAATCTGTCATTCTAGTTGAACAACTTTATTTTACTTGTCTAATTTCCCAGAACATAGAATAAGTTTGCCAAGATCAGTTAAAGAAAACAAGTAGCTGAACAAGAAAGGAAAAACTCTTTCCCATCTGAATGAGTTACAAGGGCAGAAAAGAAGTGACTGTCAGGGAAATTGAGGGAAACCCAAGAGTGAAATTCTGCAGTATTTTCCTGCTTACTCTCCAAGTCCCACTACCAGCTCTAAGGGTGTCAACAGGGAATGAAAGCAAAGTACTGTAATTTTGGGGATAAGAATAATGCCAGATATAGAATTCCTGTATCCATCTCTCAATTAATTATAAACTTGACTTGAGAGGATGGGTTCGATAGGCATTATTGTTATCCCCGAAATTATAGTACTTTACTTTCATTCCCTGTTGGAATATAATAGCTGCAGTCAGGCTTCCTAATACAGTGTTATCATATCAGACTTGGGCAGAATTGTCTAATTACTGCTCTTCCCTGTAATGGCAGGTAGCTTGGAGTAGAAGTTCTTACTCCAGGTGTTATAATGGGCCATTGTGAGGAAAGGAGGGTTTCTGTTCTGTACCAGCTATAATCTCAGAATCAATGAATGTAAATTTGTGGCATATTCTTCAGTGTCATCTTCTTCAGGTTCATAAATTCCTTTTCATTTAGAGCACTTTACAAGAAATTAAAATACAATCCCCACTACCTCCTCTTGGAATAAGTTAGTACAGATATAAGAAAATTTGCCATCAGCCCCAATGTTCTTTACCCAATTTTAATAAGGGTTTTAGGTCTTACCATACAAAATTTCTCCATGAGGAATGAGTTCATGAGCATCTTGGAATTCAATAAGCCATATATTCCAGTACACCCAAATTATATCCCCAAGGGGGAACCTTCCAAAAAACAGAATTATCATCTGGATCCATTGTAGTACACTTGGAATTTGTTCCTTCAGATCAAATTGTCAACCAAAGTTTTTATGTGGAAATTTTGAGAAAGTTGCATCATGATTTGCAGAATAAATATCTGGAGTTGTGGCAAACAGGTGACTGATTTTTCACCACGACAATGTACCTACCCACATTGTGCTGAGTGCTCAACAGTTTTTGACCAAAAATGCGTGACTTCCCCCATACCCCACCCTCCCTATTCACCCAATCCCACCCAGACGGGCTTTTTTTGCTGTTTCTCCAGATGAAAAAAGTCCCCAAAAACAAAACAAAACAAAACAAAAACATTTTGCCCATGAGGAAGAGGTAAAACAAAAAATGACAGAAGAACTAACATGCATAAAAACTGGTTTGAGCAGAGGAAAAAGTGCTTCAATAGGTGTATTGCATCAAATTAAGAGTATTTTGAAGGTGACTGAAGTTTAAACATATGAGAATACTCAATTTTTTGTAAATAAATTCTGGTTTTGTTTTTGGTTCCCTCTCATAATAGTAGAGCCATATTTATTTCCTGATTAATATTTTTCTATACAACACCTGGGAAGGACCCCATGTAAAATCATGAAGAGGGTACATTTGTTTTCAGGGACAATGTTTGCACTGCCTAACTTTAGCAACCCTTCCTTCATGGAATTGCAGCTCAATGTGACCTAGAACATGTTACTAAGGGGTTACAATTGGGCTTAAACAATAAAATAAACTCGATCACAGGGTGAGCTAATTTTATGTCTCGTGTAATGGTAACGTTTTATCTAGTTAAACAGCACATGCTCACAGAAGGCCCTAAAGCACTATTTTCCAATATATAATTCTATTTCCCTGAACGTCAGTCCATGCTATGTTGTGAGCTGAAAGTTTCATGGTCAAAGGACACTCTTGGCTAAAGAAAACTTAACAGATTTCCTTGGCTTAAGACTTCTTCAGCCCTTGTTATGTTATAGTTCTCTGTGCTTCTCTATGGGGGGATATAATACATAACTTCTTATTTGTGGAACATTCCATAGGACTACCTTTCCATGGGATGCAATTTGGGACATATTGCTCTAAAGACATCAAACTAACAGTCGTGATTGCAGACATAATGACAGATGGTTGAGAGGACGATTATCTGTTTTTGGTCAAGTAGAAACTGGGTTCTCTTTCTTTCACCATGAATAACTACTAGATCCAAGGCAATCCAAGGTGTTTAGAAAAGAGCAGGAAAATCCAAAGACCAAGAACTTTGAAGAGAGTAGAATTTGAATTTGAATCATGTACTAGCTGAGATTAACAAACTTATTAGCTCTTAGAACCTTCATTTCTTTTTTTCCTCTTTTAATTTTTATTTAAAATTGTGGGATATGATTCAGGGCTAGGTATACAAATATTCACCGTGCAGTTACCCTTAGTGATGAGGTGTGTCCCCCCCCTTCCCCAGGCAGATAATGACTACGCCAATCCCACCTTTCCATCCCCATACCCCCTCCCCACAGTTTCCCGTCACTTTCAATCCTTTTCTTATAGTAATATGGTAGTGGTTCAAGGTTCACTTATGAGTAAGACCATGTGATACTCAGCTCTTTGTCTCTGTGATAGATAGCTCAGTATTACAAACTCTAATTCCATCCAGAGAACCTTCATTTATTTGTCTATAAAAGTTGGGGTAATAATTCTTATTTGGTGAGGATATTCAGATGATTAAGATAATTTTGCAAGAATCTAGAAAGTGTCTGGAGCATAATGGTGTAAAATAAATTTTAACTTCTCTTCCTTCTCCAAGTTTTCTTTCTACCTTCTCAGGGATTCAATTTGAAATATAGGGTAAATGAAATTTTTCATGTCTATATGTGACTTCCTCTGCTTTTACATAATCACTTGAAATAAGAATTTACTGAGCAGTTACTATGTGTGCATATACACATAACAATTATAATGGTCTATCTTCTTTTAAATTTTATTTTATTATAAAGATGTGGAGGACAAGTCAGGATTAGGTACATAAGTGGTTTACAAGCAGGTAAAGTTTGGACCTCCATCTGAACCTCACTTAACCTGGTTTAGGATCTAGTAATCTTAGTGAGGTTACGCACCTCCACCCCACTTCCCTAGCAGTATCCTTCTGCTGCCAATCCCTTCATTCTAGTATTGTGAAAAATGTTCAGGGCCCACTTACAAGTGAGAACATGTGGTATTCAGTTCTTTGTTTCTGCGACAGATCACTGAGTATGATGAACTCTAAATCCATCCAAATTGCTGTGAGCCTAAAGTTTTGTTCTTCTTTATAGCTGTGTAATACTCCATTGTATATATGTACCACATTTTCTTTATCCGGTCCAGTTTTTATGGGCAGCAGCGTTGGTTGGTTCCATGTTTTTTTCTATTGTGAATAGTGCAGCAATAAACATGCGTATGCAGGCATCTTTTTTTTTTTTTTTTAGAACAATTTGTGTTCCTTTGGGTATATCCCCAAGAGGGGCATTGCTGGGTCATATGAAAGGTCAATTTCTAGTTCTATTAAAATTAATCACTCTACTTTTTTGCATGTATCTGTTAGCTGTTTGTATGTCTTCTTTCGAGAATTGTCTATTCATGTCTTTTGCTCACCTTTTCATACAGCTATTTTTTTGTTTTCATTTTTGCTTGTTTGTGTTCTTTGTAGATCCCACATGTTAGACCTTTGTCAGATATGCAGTTGGAAAATATTGTTTTCTATTCTTTGGGTTGTCTTCCTGCTCTCTTGATAGTTTCTTTTGCTTTGCAAAAGCTTTTCAGCTTGATGAGGTTCCACTTGTCTATCTTATTTCTTATGACATATATTTTTGGTGTTATGATCTGCAATTGGTTGTCTATTCCAATGTGCATAAGGATATCTCCTCTGTTTTCTAAAATTCTTATAGTTTGAGGTTTTATGTTTAGGTCTTTGATTAATTTAGAGTTGATTTTTGTGTTTGGTGATAGGCAGGGGTCCTGTTTCATTCTTCTGCATGTGGCCAGCCAGTTTTCCCAGCACCATTTACTGAATAGGGTCTTCTTTCCCCAGTGGTTGTTGGTGGAGGCTTTGTCAAAGATAAGTTGGTTGAGAAATTGAGGTTTAACTTCAAGAATCTCTATCTTATTCCACTGGTCTATATGCTGTTCTTGTACCAATACCAGGCTGTTTTGATTATTGTAGCATTATAATAAAGTTTAAAGTCTGGAAGCATGATAATTCCTGCTTTGTTTCTTTTGCTGAGAATCATTTAGGCTATTCATGGTCATTTTTGCTTCCAGATGAATTTCTGTATTGTTTCCAGGTCTGAGAAGAATGATGTTGGTAACTGAATGAATATTTTGTTAAATCTGTAGATCACCTTGGGTAGGATGGCCATCACTTAATGGGGATAATTAAGACAAAAGAGACACAGACTGTGTTCTCAGGTAGAATTTCACCTAGTAGAGTATTCAGTCAGGTAAAAACATACAATTTTCATATAATAAATAATAATTTGCAATATTTTTCATATTTATCTAATTTAACTTTCACAAGAACCCTTTAAAATAGATTTTACCATATCTTCACTGATATATATAAAGAAAAATGAGGCCCAAGGAAGTCAAGTAACTTGGTCAAGTTCGCCCAACTGCCAACACTAAGGGCATGAACAAGAATCCAAGTCCTCTAACTAAAGTCCTATAAACTTTTCATTCTATCACATGATGACTGTACTTATCATATTTCAAGTGAAAACTTCCTAGAAAATTCTTTTCCTTTTAAATATAGACCATGGGATTAGCTGTCAAAACTATGACTTACTGTCAATGAGTATAAAAAAAAACTAATAGTTTCAGCCACAGAATGTTCTTTTAAATGACCTTAAAATGTACATTTTGGAGGGTTTGAGGAGACTCTGCCTACTGCTATTAACTAACTGTGTGGCCTTAAGGTATTTCCTCAAGCAAAACAGAACTAAAAACTAGACTTTTCTTTGATAATTGGAACAATGTGATACTATCTGGAAGTACTTTAGAAGGTATAAAATACTATATAAATGTACAAATTTTAATTATTTTTTCAAATATTGGTGGCAGTGACAATATGAAAGCAATTAATAATAGGCTTGTCATACATTTCATGATTATCTTCGTTATATAAGAGTAGTATCCACCATTTATAGTCTGTTCTCCTTGAGAATTTACCAATGAGTGGTTTTGGATTCTGATTTTAATGATTTTGAAAGCAGGTTGTTATTATAATTTACTACAGATAGACCTAACATATTCCAGGGTTGATTGTGTAAACAATGTTCCCAAAATACGAAGCCCATTCAACAGTAAAGCTTTATATCTACTTAAAACTCTTTAGGATACTTTCCTAGTTCACAGAAATATTGGAAAATCAGTTGGTTTTGTGCAGGTATTTTTGTTTGTCTTTTCACATAAGGTGCTAAAATGTCAAACCTTTTAAAGGACTATGTTTCACAATTAGTTATAACTTAAAAGCGTTACAGGTAGAAAGATCTTCCTAAAATTTGTACCTACCCCTCACATGATCTTTTTGTGGTATGTTTATGTATTAGACTTCTTTTTTCAGATTTTTTAGATTTTTTTAGATTTTTTGCTAGTACCTAGGAAATTTGAATTAAAGTGATATAACCTATTGTTGACAGAACTCTGGGGTTTACATATAGAAATTGTCCTGCTGGAGTGCAATCTGACAACATGTATTTAATAAACATTAAGCATCAATTCTGAACTCCTTATTAGATGATGAGACTATCAAGATGACTAATACATGGTTTCTACATTTAAGAAACCTGGAAAAGAACACACAAGACAGATGTGATGATGAGCAGGCAGCAGACTTCGTCTCTGCAAGGCCATAACTAGGCTACAATCTCCTGCCTCCATGAATCTCAGTAATAGGGTGCCTAGGCCAGGACTACTCACTGTCTTCCCTAAGATTTTTTTGAACTTGAAGTAGTTTAGAGAAGTCTCCTTTCTTTCTGAAATAGGAAGTAATGTAATGTGAAACCAGAGCCGAGTATAGCTCTGATTTGAGACAATGGAAATCTCAAAGCAGATCAGAAACAAGAAATAAAGAGTCCTGATGAACTTAGTTGCAAGAACTAGTCATGTCACCCACTTCCATGGCTTGGTTACTGAAGCCAAGTAATGTTCTGTTTTTGCTTGGTCAAAATTTGGCTTCTGTTATTAGCAATCTGAGTAGTAATATAAATCATATTTGTTCTAATGGAGGTATGAACTACAAGGCCATTCATACCCAAAGATATTATCATTTTACTTTTAGAAATATGATTGATCTTTGTTATTTGAAGATTCTGTACTTGTGAATTCACTTATGAAGTAACATTTATTTGTAACCCTAAAATGAAAACTCACAGTGCTTTCTTGGTCATTCATGGACAAGTATAAATGGTTGCAAAATTTGGGCCTTCAAACATACATGTTCCTGGTTGAAGCTGAACAGAGTGATGCTCTGCCTTTTTGTTTTAGCTTTTATACTATAAACAAAGCATCCTTTCCAGGGTATATTTAATAGCATGTTTTTGTATTTTTGTAGAGTTTTTTATGTGTGTATGTGGCAATTTTGCTGTTTAAAATGCTCCCGAGCATAGTGCTAAAGTGCTAGTGTGTCTAAGTGCAAGAAGGTTGTGTTTTGCCTTATAGAGAAAATATGTGTGTTAGATAAGCTTGTTCAGACATGAGTTATGGTGCTATCAGCCATGAGTGCAATGGCAATGAATCAACAATATATATTAAATAAATTGTCTTTAAGCAGGGACACACAAAAAATAAGTTTGTGTATTGATCAATTGACAAAAATGTGAATAGAGGTTTGTGGCAATCTAACCCTGTATTTCCCCAGGAACAATGAATGGCTCAGTGTTTGCTAATGCAGTACTCATGGTGACTTTGTAGGAGAGAACTATCATAATAACAAGCATAATAATAATAACAAGCATAATAATAACCGTACATTTTGAGCATTAGTATTATGATAAATGTTCACTTATGAGTGAGAACATGTGGTATTCAGTTCTTTGTTTTTGTGATAGATCACTGAATATGATAGTCTCTAAATCCATCCAAGTTTCTGAGAAGTCCATAATTTTGTCCTTTATGGCTGCATAACATTCCATTGTATATATATACCACTTTTAAAAAATTTATCCAGTTCCAGGTTGGATCCATGTTTTTGCTATTGTGAATAGTTCTGCAATAAACATTCACGCACAGGTATCTTTTTTGTAAAATGATTTGAGTTCCTCCCGGTATAGTCTCAGAAGGGGAATTGCTGGGTCATATGGAAGGTCAATTTTTAGATCTTTTAGAAATCTCCACACTGTTTTCCCCAAGGTTGTACTAATTTACATTCTTACCAACAGTGTAGAAGCATTCCCTTTTCTCTGCATCCTCCCCAGCATCTGTTGTTTTTTGAGTTATTAATGATGGCCATCCCAACTGGAATTAGGTGGTATGTCAGTGTGGTTTTGGTTTGCATTTCTTTGATGATTAGTGAGGCTAAGCATTTTTTCATGTATCTGTTGGCTGTTCGTATGTCTTCTTTTGAGAAATGTCTATTCATGTTTTTTGCTCATTTTAAGATTTTTTCCCCCTTTTGGCACTTTTGAGTTCCTTATAGATCCTGGACGTTAGGCCTTTGTCAGATAAGCACTTGGCAAATCTTTTTTCCCATTCTGTGGGTGGTCTCCCTGCTTTCTTGATAGTTTCTTTTGCTTTGCAGAAGCTTTTCAGTTTGATGAGGTTCCACTTGTTTATCTTATCTCTTTTGTTTCATGTGGTGATGAATAGAATATATATTCTGGCCAGGTGCGGTGGCTCAAGCCTGTAATCCCAGCACTTTGGGAGGCCGAGGTGAGGAGATTGCCTGGGCCCGCAGGTTTGAGAACAGCCTGGGCAACTTGGTGTCACCTCATCTCTACAGTAAATAAAAAATTAGCCAGGCATGGTAACACGTAGTTCCAGCTACTTGGAAGGCTGTGGAGGAAGGGCCGCCTGAGTGCAGCAGGTCAATACTGGGGTGGCCTTGAGCGTGCCACTGTACTCCAGGCTGGCTGATGGAGTGAGACTCCAAATTTAAAAATAAAAAAGAATATATGTTCCATGGTTGTTGAGTGGAGTGTTCTGTAGGAATCTATTAAGTCCATTTGGTCAAGGGTCAAGCTGAGGTTCCAGATCTCATTGTTGATTTTTTTGCCTCAGTGATCTATCTAGAGTTGTTGGTGAGGTATTTATGTCCCCAGCAATGATAGTGATAAAATCAACTAGTTTAGTTTACTCGGAAGCTGCGTTATAAAGGTTGGTGCTCCTACATTGGGTGCCTACATGCTTAAGATCAATATTTCTTATTGATGAATTGAACCTTTTATCATTATGTAGTGACCTTCTGTAGCTTTTTAAAATTTTGATAGCTTAAAGAATATTTTGTCTGGTATTAAAATCCCAACTCCTGCTTTCTTTTTCTTCCACTCACCTGAAAATTAGTTTGCTATCCTCTTACTTTGAGTCTGTGAGTGTGCATTCTGGTGAGATGAGTCTCCTGGAGACTGCATATTGTTGTGTCATGTTTTTTATCCAATTTGCCATTCTATGTCTTTTCAGTGGTGCATTTAGTTCATTCACATTCAGGATAATTATTGAGATGTGAGAGTTTATCCTTGTCATGAGGTTCTTATAGAATTTTTTGTTGTTTGTTTGTTTATTTGTTTGTTGGCTGGTTTTGTTTTGATTTTTGGTTTGATATATATGTGTTTTCAATCTTTTTCCTGCATTCTTGGGAAGAATGTGGTCTTTTTTTTTTTTTTCCTTTCTGTGCTTAATACTTTCTTTTTTTTTTTTTTTTTTTTTGAGTTGGAATCTCACTCTGTCGCCCAGACTGGAGTGCAGTGGCTGCTCCCGGCCACCGCAACCTCGACCTGCTGGGCTCTGGTGATCCTTCCGCCTCAGCCTTTTGATTTACTGTAGAGATGAGGTCTCGCTGCCCAGGTGGGTCTCGAACCCGCGGGCTCAGGCAATCCACTCACCTCAGCCTCCCAAAGGCGCGGGATTACAGGCTTAGCCACTGAGACCGGCTTGCTTAATACTTTCTAAACATTTCTTGTAGAATTGGTCTGGAGGCAACATAAACTCTTAGGAATCGAATGTCTGGCAAGGATTTGAATTCGCCATTGCTGATGAAACTTAGCTTAGCTGAGTAGGAAATTCTTGGTTGGAATTGTTTACCTTTGAGAATTTTGAAGATTGAACCCCAGTCTCTTCTAACCTGTAGTGTTTCTGTAGGTAAGTCTGCTGTTGTTCTAATTGGTCTTCCCTGATAAGTAGTCTGACATTTCTCTCTTGCAGCCCTTAGGATTTTTTACTTTATACCAACTTGTGTAAGTGGATTACTATGTGTCTAGGAGTTGTTCTTCTCATTTGATGTCTTGTAGGGGTTTTCTGAATCTCTTATGTTTGAATGGTCATGCCTTTGATAAGATGAAGGAAGTTTTCTTGGATAATTTAATTGAATGTTTGTTCCAGGATGGTCTCTGTTTATCTGCCTCAGAAATGCCAATTAACTATAGGTTCGGCCTATAATTATAATCACACACCTCTTGGAGGCTTTGTTCTGTCTTTTAAAGCTTCCTTTCTATGTTTTTAACAGTTTGGATTAGTTCCATATTTTGGTTCTCAAGCCCTGAGATTCTTTTTTTCTGCTTTTCAATTCTGTTTCCCTGCTTGTCAGTTTGTTATTTATTTCATTTATTGCATTCTTTATTGTCATCTCATTTATCAACTCCTTCATTTTTTCCTCTTGTCTCTTCTCACTTCTATTCATTCTCACTATTAATATTTTGATATCCAGGTTTGTGGTTTGTGACCAATCATTCTGGGGCTCTTCATTATTTGAGTTCCAAAGTCTGTATTCTCAGGTGCTGTCTTCCCAGGTGTCTGTATGGACCTGTGTTCTTCTTTTGTTTCTTCAGTTGTGATGGTTTGCATCCCCCTTTCCCTCCCCCTCTTTACTTCCATTGCTCAGTGATGTGGGGATAGCTTTCACTTCTGTTTGCTCAATCCCCTATTCTTTCTTATGTGGATCCTCTGGATTTGTTCAATTTTGAAGCTGC
>NW_007245646.1:57117-116636 GCF_000164805.1 Carlito syrichta
CTGGATCCCACTTCCCATCACCTTACAATCTGTCCAGGTGGTGAGGGCATATGAATGCTCCCCCAACTTGTCTGCTGCTGCTATTGCTACTGCTAATTCCTCCACTCAGATCAGATGTGTCTCTGCCTGGTCCATCGTGGGGGTGTGGCATTGGTCTTTATGTGTCTACTACTGATGCTTCCTCTCTGGGTCAGCAATGGTTGAGCCCTGAGGAGTGTGGAGATCTCTGCTGGGTCTCAGGTTGCTGGACAGGCCAACACATGATTCTGCCTGGTCCTGGGACAGAGAAAATGGTGATAGTCTGTGTTTCCTCACCAGTGCCAGGGTGAAGCTCCAGATTTCCTCACCACACCCTCTCCAACGTTCCCTCTGCCAGCACCTTGCTGCTGCCATGGGTGGTGGCATTGGCCAGGTGTCAGGTGCTGAGGAATTGCTGACCTCCACTGCCTCCTCCCGGGAGTACCCTGAGAATGGCTGATGATCCTGCATGCTGAGAGCTTCCATCTCAGGTCAGTGGTGCATTGCAGCCAACTCTGGAGGGGAACCCCATGTGCTTGATCCCAAGTCTACCCTCATACAGACTTTCACTCGCTCATCTGCACTCACTCACTCATGCAGTCTGTCTTTATGGATACTTGCCCTTGAAGAGACTTTCACATTCCCACTGATTCCATCACCATCTTGCCTCCTCTTCCACTGAAGAGCTCTAAAGTGCCTGGTGCTACTTTTCAATAAACTTTTTTATTTGACTCTGTCCAATTTAGGTTTTATCTCACTTATTGAAATATTCTATTTCAAATACTATATTTTCCCTCAGATTTATGCTTGGTGGTTTGTAATTCCTGCTAAGCTTACTAATTTTTTCATAATTTCTTATAGAATTGAAAGTTTCATTTTCAGTATCTTTTTGAATATCCTAGAAATAATTATTGAAGTGGTTTTGTATATGTCCTATAAAATGAATAAAATCTGAAGTAATTCATATTCTGAAAGCTGATTTTTTGAATTGTTTCCTTTAGTAAGTTTCTTAGTACATTTTGATACTTTTGTTGTGCGGTTCATTTTGACAATGGTATCTCTATCTATTGATCAATTGATAGATAGGTAGATATTCATCTACTTCTTTTTCCTTTCCCATGTTCTACTTTTCTCATCTCATTCTAACTTTCTCTTTTCTAATTTAGTTTTACTACAAATCTCTCCTTCCCCTTCTTCTTTGTTCTCATCTCTTTCCATGAATCAATAAAAATTTCATAATTGTCTCCATTTGGACCTTTGGTCAAACACATATGTACCAGGTCTTAACATTTAGCTTTGAGGCTTCTTCCTGAAATGATGTTGAGTAGATCACATAACAAATACATAATAATCTAGTACCATCTTCTTAATGATTAGTCATCGCTTGGTTTTCTTCTGATCAGCTTTTATAGCAACTATGGATAAGGCTACAGAAGGAGCGCTCCTTTTAGTTGAAGATAGGTGGTTGCCACCCCCCAGATTTAAGCAGTGCTCCAGCTCCCATTATTCTCCCCATCTTCTGCTATACTCCATCTCCATTTCATATGGAGCACTTTCAGTTTCTTTTAATCTGCAACATATCATTGTCTGCTTCAGCATGATGGACCTCATATACCTCTGATTCCAGCCTGTTCACTCTTTGACATTTTGATTCCACCAGAGTTGCTTATCTGTTTTTTCTAATCTAGATATGTCATTTTCATTTGCTTTCTGTGTGTGTATGTGTGCATGTGGATGTGTGTGTCTGTGCATGTATCATTGTCATGTGTAAACTCATTGCACCATTTTGAATAGGAATGCTCTCATATCAGATGTTAGAAGACATTTTACCAATAATTTTTATTGAAATTCAGTTATAGCATTCTCTCTAAAATAATTTTTTAGTTTGCTCATTGGAAAACACTGTAGGTTTAGAATTTTTAAATCTTTAAAAACATATAACAATTACTAACCATGGCTCCAATAAACCTAGATGTGTATAATGTCTCCTTAAAAATCAGTTACAGTATATTAGCAAGAATTTACTCTCAAGTAATTTTATACATAACAATGTTTTGTAAATTTTCATGTCCACACAGATGATTCAAACATATGTGATAAAACTATTAGTAGAATTTGACTAACAACAAAATGAAAAAATCAACAGCTTTTAGACTAAAACAAATCTGGACAACAAAACTTCTTGAGAAGTTAGATGACCTAAGTTAAAATTTTTAAAAAAATCAGTTCGTGAGAATAAAGTGAACTCAGAAAAGCTAAATTGTATACTAAAATGCTTTATCTTTTCTTGTATTTTTTTTCTAGTGACATATGTCAACTAACTTATAAATAGTTAAAAACATATGGGTCTCACATACAATAGAAGGAATAAAACATTGAATGAAGCTGAAACAAAACAAAGCAAAAACCAAGGTTCTTTTGACCTTTGGGTTCCTCTGGATGTTCTTCTCTTCATTCAGTGCTATATCCATGTATAAAGGAGCAAGATTAAATAGCCATACACAGGCAATGCTGCTATTGTATGGCAAAATTGCTATAGTTTATGTTCCTGGTTTTGGCTTCATGAGTTCTGAAAACGGTATAAGCTGTTTCTTTTATTTGAATTGATTCCTCAAAGAAACTTGAACTACAGAGAAGCTAATATCTTCTATTTTTCCAGTAGCCTGCTTGAATATACAAAAATACATAATATATTCTCATAAAACTAGATAACATGCAGTACTCTAGTAAAGAGAGAAAGTCGTTTGGGCAACCAATTGCCTAACATTAAACTTCCTAAGTTAGGTATTTTATTTAATTTTCTTATGATATTTATTTTAAAATATTTTAGAATAGTACTAATTGTTAGATATGTACTTACCATATTAAAATAATATTTGCCTTTAAGTAAATTTACTGACTGATTCTGGCCTCCTTTCCAGTGCCACACAGAATGAGGCCAACCTGGTTCAGTTATATGAGTATCTTGCTAATTTGAATCCCTCATTCCAGCTTGCTAAACTCCTTGGTTTCTAATTGTGTTATTTAGTTTTCAGGTATCCTCTAGCTTTTGGAGATCTGCAAATTAGATACACTTGATTTTTATATCTTCATCCAAATTACTGATAGAAACATTGAGGATGACAAGGAAAATCTCTGCAGTATGAAACCAGGGGCATTCCATTAAATTGATCTTGCTTTTCATTAATGAGCCCTCACTAGTCCTACAAGAAGATTCAAATCATCTATCATGCTATTATTGCCTACATTTTAGTATCTTGTCCTAAAGCTTTGCTGAAATCCAGGTATTCTAACCTTATAGCATTCTCTTATTTGCCAGTTTAAGAATTCTTTAAAAAAATGAAAGAGATCAGTCTGGAATCACTTGTGAACACATGAATACATGTTGTTATCACTTCTTTTCCTAGTTAATGATAGGCTGAGTGAAAGTTTTGGTGAATCAGAGATTAAGATGTGGCTGATGCCAAGATCATACTTAGTGCTACATAAGCTACATTAG
Source organism: Carlito syrichta (assembly GCF_000164805.1). Classification (NCBI taxonomy): domain Eukaryota; kingdom Metazoa; phylum Chordata; class Mammalia; order Primates; family Tarsiidae; genus Carlito; species Carlito syrichta. The sequence continues at coordinate 60,635 of NW_007245646.1, forward strand.
CTAAACTCTAGGGAACATGGGGTCCTCATCACATAGATCATGACTGGAGATGTCTACCTTTTTACTTAGGTTCCTTATGTCTACAGCAGGTCTTCCTGGCACTCAAACTTTCCTGGAGCACAGCTGTGGCCTCAACTTTTTTCTCTTCTGTAACTTGTGTATGCACTATCCTACCTTAAAACCATGAATCACAAGAATAATTGTGCTGTTGTCAGAAGGTGACGAGGAAAAGATCTTCTTTCTCCCAAAGTCTTCATCCTTTTTCCCCTTTGATTGGATATGAATTGCTGTTAGAGCCTTCTCTGGGTCAGATTGCCTGAGTTTGTAGCCTGCATCTGTAATATCGGAGTTGCCATTGTCAATTTACTTAAGCTATCTAAGTGTCACTTTTCCTCTCTATAAAATGGGAATAATAATATGGTTTATTTCACAATGTGGCTGTGAGAATTAATTGAAGAGTTTCAGGTAAAACACATATTTAAAAGAATTCTTGGCAAATAGTAAGCTTTAAATAAACATTAATTGTTATTGCTGCTTGAGAAGGATGTGGACCTTCTCAGTTCGAAAAAAAAATGTTGATTATTTGAGGAATATATTTCCATGTTGGTTAACAGGTTTCCCTGTACACACATCATTATTTCCAATCATGGGTAGTTTAGCTCTTCAGAGCTACAGATCTAGTGGAAAATGTTGGGCAATATAACCCTGCTCCAGTAAGTTTTGCCTTAATGACCCCAGTGAGGGCTTGTTTTTACAAAGACCATCTTCAGCTAACAGATAGAAAGCACTCAACAGACATTATCACATGAGGATTTTGAGGAGTTGCTAGGCTACAAGTACTACATGATTGTTTGTGCTTTGCATAGGGATTCTAAGTAACTTGCTTATGTTCACATAGAAAGATAGCAGGAAAACAAGGAAAAACCTGTTACACGAGTCTTTGAAATGCTACCTGGAGATTTGGACTCCCCAAACAACTAATTTTAGAGCAATCTACATCACAAACACTGTATATTTAAGATAATTTAATCTAAATAACTTAGTAGTGTGAAATCTGGTATTATGACATCATCAATTAAATTTGGAATATATCTAGCTTTAGCTTGATTCAATAAGTCTAACAACCCATCACTAAGTTCACAAACCCCAATATACCTAACAACCAGAAGGGAGAAATAAGGAGACAATTCATGTTTCCGTCTATTTGGCTTTCAATCCAATCTGAAAAATACTATACTATGTGCCAGTGTTCTCAGGGACTATATTCAAGTAAAATAGGAATGCAGATGTCAATAAAGAGATGGAAATGAGTTCATACAAATAAAACACTGTAGTAAAGAAACAAAGTATATCAGATGATAAATTAAGGAGATGTTATTTTTGACTGGGACCTGGAAACACCTTGTAGAACACAGATGACTTAAATCAGTTGGAAATTGCAGCATATGTTTGGCAAAGTGAAAGAAAACACTATGTAGAGCTGGTTAAGGCGACCTAGAAAGATTTTGTTGACATAAACAGGCAATTATGTTCTGTGTGTTCTCCAGAGTTGGTAGGGATCTCAATTTTATTTTATCACAAACTTAAGAGCAGATTCTTGTTAATTTATTCAAAAAAGAAAACAAAGTAGAGAAATTTCTAAAAAGGAAGGAGCTGTTTCATTTTTCTTTTAAACTACTTTCAGAGGGGGATATATAAATCACAGGTCAAAAATGCCTGAAATACCTACATATCAGCTCCTTAGGTGGCCTATTTCAGCAACTAAATCTGTGTGATATTTCCTTCTTTCCAATTAAGACTATGACAGTGGTGAGCTTTGTACCCATCATCTCACTGATGAAGTATTAGAATTCTGTGGAATTCCACTAATTGCAACCCACTGGTGCCTCTACAAGTGAGGGGCGTGCAATCATTAATCAAGGGTACTTGCAGTTCATTTTCCTACTGCCTGGGTTGGGGAGGGATGACAATAGACCCATTGCATAACCAATGCTTTTAAGAGATATTCAAAATATTTCCAACCGAACATTTACAATTGAAAAGATTTTAGGCTGGCCTAGCTCAGTTTGTATATTATTTAAAAAAAAAAAAAAAAAGGGAGGGCTTCCTGAAGGACAGGAGTTCTTGATATACTCTGCATCAATGACGATGGTAAAGACATTTGGGGAACTATGAATATTTGATGTCATTTCTTTGAGTCAGAAACAATGATGACATAAATTACATCTAAATGCCATAATGTGTTTGCCACTGTTCCTATTCAATGTCATAGACTTACACACATATTCTTGTGGTAGCACACATTTAAAAAATTCGGCATTGATAAATTTTCTAATGTTGTTGTTGAAAATTTTCTTCCAGTGCCAGTGCAGACTTACTTATGTCAATGAACTACACTGTCAAACACTAGACAGCACATATTTCACAACAGAATTGGGAAAGAGACCTAAGTTTTCCAGTTTCTAACTGTATTTTCTTGGAAAAGTAACATTATGTTTCTGACTCTCAATGTGTTTTCTTGGAAAATGGGTATAATAATCATGCCTACTGTGTATGATTTTGATAACTAAAGAAGATGATGCATATATGAGGAGGGATCACCCCCAAAAAGAATGTATTTATTTTAAAATGTACTTATTCTTACATGTTTAAGCTGCCGTTGTCTTCAAAGTACTCTTTGTTTGATGCAATACACCTATCTAAACAATTTTTCCGTTGCTCAAAACAGTTTTTGAATTAATCAGTTTCAATGCCTTTTATTGCTTCTACCATTTTTAGTTTCACCTCTTTCACATTGGCAAGACATTTCCCTTCGAGGACTTTTTTTTCATCCAGAGAAACAAACAAACAAAAAAGTTGCTCAGCGTGAGAATATGCTGTTTTTGGACAAAAACTGAACGATCAACGCAATGTGGCCAGGTGTGTTGTCATGGTAGAAGAACCAGACTCCTGTTTGTCACAAATCAGGATGTTTCTTTGGCAAATCGTGACACAATCTTCTCGAAACTTCCAGATAAAAACTTTGGTTGACCATTTGATACAGAGGAACAAATTCCAAATGTATTACAAAGGGCCCACCCTCTAAAAGTTATTTCTGGTTTTTGTTGAGGCCCTCCTTGTATATTTGTAAAGTAGCATGCAGATTTGTAATTTGTAAAGAAGTATATAGATATCTTGCCATATGAATTGCTCAATTCTTACGTTTAAATCACTATATAAAATGTTTTACACTGTATCTCTTTAATAGTAATTTGCTGTCCTAATAAAACTGATTTAAATTATCAGTGGATGGGATACTGTCATGGTGGGATAATGTTGCTCTGGAAATCTGTAAACAGGTAAACAAGAGTACTTTTATTTATTGGCTTTTTACTACCTCTCTGTAGCTCACATTAGTGAGGATGTTCTTGGTTGTCTTAATTGCTATTGTTATGTTCACTAAATAAAAGTACTACTGCCATGATTAAAGATTTGTTTAAAAACACATAAGGCTATGAAGGGGAGAGGGAGATTACCTCCAATTCCCCACACCCCCTGGCTCTTAAGAGGGTTTTTCAGCTTGATCTAGGATCCAAACTGACACAAGGCAGAGTAACAAGAGAATTATATACACAGTTTCTTACTTTTACATGTATATGGGGATCTTCATAAGAGAGTGAAGTCCAAAGAAATGGTAAAAGCAAAATGTTTTTATACTTTTTAGACAAAGAATGATACATTTGTAAAGAAATGACAGGGCAAAGGGAATCTGCCTAGGGACAGTAAATTCTAGGGAAGACACTGGGAGACATGTGGCAGTTATAAAGCGAATAGAAAGTAAGGGTTACTTTGGAAGTTTCATTCTTCATGTCCATTACCGTCCTCAGTTCCCAGTGTCTGGCGATAAAGGCTACTATCTTAATCTGGTAAGAGGAGGGTATTCCTCCCAGAGGAATCTTTTGGCTTGCTGCATGTAGGCAGAGACAGGTCAGCTAGCTCTTTCTGAAACACCAATATCTTCAATGTATTCAACTTGAAATAATTAATATAACAATTTGGCATATTTTGGGATGGATGGCATGTCCTTCACTCCTTCAGTTATTTTGAAGTATTTGGTGGTGATATTGAATTATTGTTATTTGTTTGTATTAACTATCTTGTATAATTGTTTTTTCTCATATTGCAAATGAATTGCTACTTGCCTGACAGATGCATGTGGTCCTTCAATTTCTCTTAGTTGGCAATTGTTCTTTTATATACGTCAAACTCTCAATTAATTGTCAGTGCAGGTAATTAAGGCTAGTAAATAAATAAAATAGACCTCATAACAATTAAAAGTGGATTTCTTTCACCAAATAAAATAAAGAAGAATGTAAAAAACAGTGTTTTGAGAGATTTTTTTTTCTGTGTGAAAATGTCTCTTTACAACTGCCTTGTTTGAATCAGGATCCAAGTAAGGCCCTGCTGTTGCGTTGAGTTGATAGTTCTCTTAAAACTTTCTCATGCCATTTATTGGTGGAAGAAACTGGGACTTTTATTTTGTTGAAAATTTCAAATTCTGAATTTGTTTTTTACATTCTTGTGGTATTGTTTAACACATTTTCTAACTCCCACACAAAATGAGAAGCTTACTTGAATTCAAATTTTTATTTTCTTTTGTTTTGCTTAGAATCTTTCTCATTGGTGGCATGATGTATGTATCATTGCATCACAGCAGGAAGCACATGATATCTTATTAATAACTAGACATCAGGATGGTTCAGGTGATAACAGCCTGATCCATTCATTACAACATTTGCCCCAAAGCTTTATGATTTTAACAATTATAGAGAGTAATAACATATATCCATTCTCATATTAGGTTCTTTAGAATGAGGTTTGCTAATTTTCTCATTGTTTTTGTTTTTATTAGCTAAAATTCTATTATAAGCACGAATCTTACCTCAATAACTTTTGGTTACTTTGAAATAAGGTTTGTATAGGAAAGACAGATATAAAGTCTTGATTTTTCTTTTTACTTAAAAGTTTTCAGAATAATAAATTGTCCTCGTAATCTTCAAAGTTGACAAATTAGTTTATCCTTAGTCTGTTTGTGAATGAATGAATTTTACTGTATTTGTAGTATTTTTCCTTGATAATGATCTTTGCTTTGAAATCTACTTTGTGTTACTATTAATATAGATACTCCCATTTTCTTTTTTTCTTAGATATATATATTTAAATTATGGTAACATATACATAACATGAAATCTACTATCTTAACCACTTTTAGCTTTGTGGTTCAGTACATTTGTAGGGTTGTGCAAACATCACCATCATTCATTTCCAGAACTCTTTCATCTTGCAAAATTGAAAGTCTACACTCATTAAACACTAACTCTCCATTCTTCCCTCCCTATATCCCCTGACAACCACCATTCTGCTTTCTGTCTATATGAATTTGAGTACTCTAGGCAATATATATGTGAAATCATACAGCATTTGTGTTTTTGTAATGTTTTTCCCTTTAGCATAATATCCTCAGTGTTCATCCATATTGCAGCATGTGACAAAATCTTTTTCCTTTATAAGACTGGATAATATTCCATTGTATATATATACTGTATTTCTATTCACTTCCATTCATTGATGGATCTTGGATTGTTTCAACCTTCTGGCTATTTGTGAGTAATATTGCTGAACCTAGGTATACAGATAGCTCTTCAAAACACTGCTTTCTGGTTCTTTTGGGTATGTATCTAGAAGTGGAATTTTTGGATCATATGATAATTTTATTTTTAATTTTTTGAGGAACTGCCATACTGTTTTCACCATTTTATTTTTCACCATTTTATATTCCTATCGGCAGTATACAAGAGTTCCAATTTCTCCACTTCCTCACAGACACTTCTTATTTTTTGTTTTTGTTTTAATAGTAGCAATTCTCATGGTTGTGAAATAGTATCTCATTGTTTTGATTAGTGGTTTTGATAATTTTTTCATGTGCTTGTTGACCATGTGTGTATTTTCTTTGGATAAATATCCATTAAAGTCATTTGTCCATTTCTGAATCAAGTTTTTGTTGTCGAGGTTTAGAATTTCTCTATATATTTTGTATATTTAGTCCTCATCAGATATACATTTTCTCTCATTTTGTGGGGTGCCTTTTTACTCTGTTGATAATGTATTTTAAAATACAAAGTCTGTAATTTTCATGAAGTACAATTTCTCTATATTTTCTCTTATTACCTGTACCTTTGGTATCATTCCAGCTCTTTCGAAAAGTTTAGTTGATTCATTTCTTCCATTTATTTTTACTTGTGACTTTGTATTTAGAGTTCTTTGTTTTGTAAAAAGCATATGGTGTGGACTTGTTTTTAATTCAATATAAAAATTTCTGCCTTTTGATTAAAGTGTCTGGACAATGTGTATATAATGTGATTATTGATGTGCTTGGCTTTAAATCAACAATCTTGCTATTTGGGTTCTATTTGACCCGTCTTTTCTTTGCATTCATTTTCTTTTTTTATCTCTTCTTTTAGATTAATTGGATACTTTTATGATTCTCTGGTATTGGCATGTTAGGTACATCTTTTTGTTGTTTCTCTGGTATTGGCATGTTAGTTACATCTCTGGTATTGGCATGTTAGGTACATCTTTTTGTTGTTTGTGTATATGCATTATTTTTATGGTTACTTTAGGCATTATAGAGTACATCTTTAACTTACTACAATTTACTTTCAAGTAATATTGTATTCCCTTGCATAGAGTTTAAGAACCTTAAAGCAGTATTCTTTTATTTTTCTCTCTCTTTTCACATTTGTCTTACATTTACATATATATATGTTCCACACTATATTGCTAATACTTTTAAAAATAACTATTTTAAAAGAGACTCAAAAATAGAGAAAAATGTACATTTATTCATATGTTTGCTATTTCAGTGCTCATTTCTTTCTATAGGACCAGATATTAATCTGATATAATGTCCTTTCTGCCTAAGAGACTTTAACATTTAATGTAAGCAGGAATGCTTGCAATGAATTAGCTAAGCTTTTGTTTTATCTGAAAATAAAATATTTATTTCACATTTGTTTTTAAAAGACACTTTTTCTGAGTATAGAATTTCATTTTGATATTGTTCTTTCAATACTCCCAAGTTACTGTTGCTCTACTATTTTCTTTCCTTAACAAAGTCTCCTGACATTCTAATATTTATTTAATATTATATAATGTTCAAATTTCAATTTAAACATTTAAAAAATTATCTTCTATGTCTGTTTTTAACATACCCATGCTTTTTTCTACCTTCTTGAATATATGAATTATATTTATAATTGTCATTTTAATATTTATAATGGCTTTTTGTTTTCTCTGGATTCCTTTAGATTTTCTCTTTATCACTAATTTCAAGCACTTGAATTATGTTTTTATCATTAATCAGGTACCTTAATAGCTTTTTTCATGTTTATTTTCCTTGGCATTGACAGAGCTAATTTGTCTGTGCATTTATAGTTTTTACCAAATTTGAAAAATTTTTAGCCATTGTTTCTTCAAATATTTTTTCTCCCATTCCTGCTTCTTTTTTGATACTCTGGTTACTTCTATATGAGGTTGCTTGAAGTTGTCCCACAGCACATTGATGCCTGTTCAATCTTTTTCTTTCTGCTGCTACCCATCTCATTTGGAATACAGTCTGTTGATGTCTTCAAATTTAATAACCATATCTTCTTCAGTGTCTAATCTGATGTAAATTTCATTCACGATTTTTCTTTTTTAAAATCTCACATATATTTTTTCTGTAGATTTCAATTTGAACATTTTAAAAATTATCTTCTATGTCTGTTTTAACATACCCATGCTTTTTTCTACCTTCTTGAATATATGAATTATATTTATAATGGCTGTTTTAATATATGTGTCTTCTATTTATGTCATTTATATTATCGCTGTATTTGATTATACAGTTTTTATTACTATATTTTGTATTTTCTTTCCTCTTTTCATGCCTAGTAATTTTTTTAAGTTTAATGACAGATATTGTGAATTTTACATTGTTGGGTGTTGAATTTTTTTCTGTATTCCTCTAAGTAATCTTGAGTTTTGTTTTGAGTTGCAGTGAATTACTTGAAAATTGATTATTTCAAAGATTGCATGAAAGCTTTGCTGGGGAGGACCAGAGCAGCCTTTAATCCAGTTCTAATTTCCTCCCTCTTACCCCACTACTGAAGCAACACCTTTCTGATTACACTGTGTAATGTTCTGTGCAATATGAGGTTTCTCAGCTTTCGCTGTTGGAAATGTGAACTATTCCTAGCCCTGTGTGAATTCCAAGAATTGTTCTGTCTACTTTTTATTTAGGGATTCTTCTTTCAGCCTTTAGTTTCCTCACAAACATTCACTGATCAGAAGTAGCCCAAGACCCGAGGGAAGCCTAACTGTGTCCAAGTCTCTCTTTCTGTGAAGCTTTCTCCTATCCCGTAATCTTTCCTGTAAATTCTAGCCACCTTGTCATTCATTCTTCAGTTCCAAACTCTATCTCCCCATCGTAGGGAGACTGAGACGCTCTGTTTGACGTGCTCCTCCCTTCTCTCCAGCCTGGAAATGTTTTGGAAATCATAGATCTCATCTCACTTCTTTCTCTTTCAAGGATTACTGTTCTACACTGCCTTTGGTTCAATGTCTGAAAACTTTGCTTCATATTTTTTGTCCAATTTTCAGTTGTTGAATAAAAGAGGGTAAATCTGGTTCCTGTTATCCTAATCATAACCAGAATCAGAAGTTGACAGGCTGGAGCTTAAAAACTCTCATTAAAACAATGAAGAGAACTTTATTCTATTGTGCCAGCATGAAATCTAGACATTTTTGTTTTCTCCAAAAACTTCATTTAAATTTTTTAAAGACAAGCAGGTCAGAGTTTTTCTCTTAGGAGCAAAGGCCCACTGTCTGACCTCTCCATGCTTGGACACATGATTGATATATGTAGCTGCTTATTTGGTTTAGTGATCTACAATGCATATTCATTGACCTTCAGTTAAATCCTTAATTTTCAGTGCCACTTTTCTTTCTGTCACTTGCTATACCTGCTGACTCTCAGCTCAGGGGTGCTCCAGCATTCTGTCAGACTAACTGAACAGCCCCTTTGCAGCTTCTTCCAAGTATACTCAAGACTTGAATATCTTTGACTGAGTCATCCATTAACAATATTGTCTGCTTTATAACTTCCAAAGGTCTGATTAATTAATTCTTTTTATTTCAGTCTTTGTTTCTCTTCCTAACCTTTTTTGTGAGGAAAGGGGGTACATCTTGATGATGCAAAAGATAAAGCATATGCCCACTCCACTGCCATCTCTTAGGTTTTAAAATAGACTTCCTTTAACTTATGTCACATGCTGATTTTTTTTTACTTTAGGGAAGTTTACATTTATTACAGTTTACAAATTTTATTTTTGCATTTCTTTACAGATTGAAATATGTGCCTATTTCCATCTAAAATGATTTCACTCTTGTTTCCTGTGCCACACTTTTCACTTAAGATATAAAGAGCTTGTGTTGCTCTTTGATTAGCCACCCAGCTATCCTGGAAATCCAATTTTCTAACTTCCAATCTCAACACCTGCACCCCCTCCTTTAACCAGCTGTTCTTAGTCTCCTACTTAGGGAATATATCATCTGCATAAATAAACTCATGAATCCTTTTCTCCTTTTGAAAGCAAATTTCACATTTCTCAAGCATCAGTTGTCCCCAGAAACTCAAAGTGAAATCATTTAAGGTTCTCCTGAGGTTCCAGACTGTCCAAGTTTCTAATCCAGTCCCAGAAGAAGTAGACTTTATTTTAACTTAACTATTTTTACAAAGAAAATTTAAGTTATTTAGCTACATCACACACTGACTCTCTGTGAACTGAAAAAAGGGCAAAGAAATATTCCTATGAAAGCTTGGACCTTGTGCATCCTATCTAATGATGACTGCTCATATTCTGTAAAGTGAGTCCTAAAAATGTGGACAATGACTGAAGTGTTAGGAAGCAGATCTCGATTAAACACATATCTCATCTCAGCAAATAGCTGTGTTATGAAAAGTATATAATGAAGACTGTGTGTGTGTGAAGATTAAAGCTTTAGAAGGGATATTTTATATGTTCCACTCAATTACTTTTATGGACAGTACCAAGGCTAATTTATGGTATCTTTCTTTCTTAGCAAGCTTTAATAGCATCTACTTGAACATTTGATTACCTTATACCTTTTTCTTTTTTTAAAAAAAAGATGAATTTGACCCATGTGGAAGAAGACGACTATTTTGAGATTATACCCATAGGTTCATTCATTTGTAGTTGTATTGTACTCTGTGCTATCCTGAACAACGAAAAGATGTCAGATCCAGTTCTATAGTCCTTCAGCCAGGCTGCATGTCTATGTGAAGGAAAAAACCAGTACCCAAACCCTCAGGGATATAGCTCTTCCTTCAACCATGGGTTATTGGGGTAAGGGTACCAACAGAAAAATGAGTGGTAATCATGCAGGTATTCATCTCCTATTTCTTTCTGTCTTCATATCTCTAATACTTCAGGGGAATACAAAATTCTGTGATCTTATGCAGGCACCAAAAGGGAAAAAAAAGGCACAATTTTTCGAAGACATCTTGTCTTCCTTTCATGATTCAAACAAGTAGCTGAGTCTGTTTTTTCCCCAAAACCAATCTTGCCTTATGGAAGTTCATGTTGTCTAGAAATCCAAAAAGTCTCTTTTCTCAGACTTTTGAAATAAGACAACTTCCAGTGAGTTTCTGGGATTAAACATGGCAAAATAAAGAGGGCTTGATATGGCAGATTGTCTTTTCTAAAGAAGGCCCTGATAATACTAATCTTCTGCATGCTTTTCTTCAGTGTGGCTTTCTCAATCTTCCTGTGCATTCTTTTGAACTTGGGCAAGTTTATAATCACATGATCCAAAGAGAATGGCGGAAGGGATGCTATGACTAAGGCATACATGGTGGTGCAGCTTCTGCCTTTTAGGCTGGAGCAATCACTTTTGGAGCCCTAAGTTGTGAAATAAGAAGACTGACTACATTGTTACAGGTATGTTGTGAGAAAGTCCAGAACCAGTGGAGAGTCCACATATAGATGGTAGGTTAGACAACACCAGCTGAGGTAGGTTAGACAACACCAGCTGAGGTAGGTAGGTTAGACAACACCAGAAAACAATTATCTTCAAATGACAACATGTTAGCATAGTCATTTAAAAAATGATATACACATAATTGGATATCCTTAAGCAAAACAGATAATTCATACCTCACACAAACAGTCTAGGGTACAAATTTATGTACAAAAATCAATTCCTCAAAAATGAATCTAATTATAAAATTTAGAACTTCTAGAAGAATGCATAATAAGAAAATCTTTGAGATCTTAGTTTCACAAATAATTTCTTAGATAAGACAAAAATACAATTAATTCATGATGAAAATGACATTAAACTTCAGCAAAATAAGAACTCATAAATTTGGGATCAAAGCTGTTGCACTGGAAACTACACTGTCTTATTCTTCAATATTCAGAGGGTCCAACTAAAGGCAAAGAAGGCAAACCAGCTGACATTAGTTCAGCTGAACTGCAAGTAGAATTGGATCAAAGGGAACGAAAAGTCGTGGATAGTAATGAAAGGAATGGTTTGACTACAAAGAAGGACGAAAGGATTTTTTTTGGTATGATGAAAATATCTATATTTTGATGGTTGTTACATTGTCAAAATCATAGAGCTGGACACCAAAAAAGGTGAGTTTTGCTGTATATAATTTAAATTTAAATAAACATAATTTGAAAAATAATAGGTGTTATATATTCAAGTGAAAAGTAGCCCTTTAACTTTTAATCCACCATTTGGTATTTTTCACATACCTTATTTATCTTCCAGTAATTATTTCTTTGTTTTATTAGTCTACATTTAAAAATAATCTTTACTACATTTTCAAAATTTTAAAAATTGAATAAACGGATTCATTCCACTGTGGTTCACAGGCTCTGTCGGGTGTCAAACCTAACTCTTTCTTTCCTCACAGGATTCCAATAAACTTGTATCTCTTAATATGAACTTTATAAGAAGTTTCCAGCTTTAGGATATGGCTCAGGGTAATGCTAAAAATTGCTAATATTCTAGGAATTGTGAAGATTGACGATAATGTTTTCATTATCTTCAATAATGAAATCACCCAGAGTTTTGGTAATACTAGAAATTTGTTCCAGTGACCTGGTGTTATTCTAGATTTCTCCCATGAAAGACAGCACAAGACCCCATTTGGAAGTGATAAGATTCAACCTAGTTATATACTATCATCTTATCATTTTAGCAATAATAACAATAATGGCAATAATAAAGAAAAGTAACTTTTCAGGTTTCAATGTGTAGAAATATGCAGCTTTATGTAGGCTTGCATTATGTAATCACACTTCATGAGCTAATATTTTAATGACTCCTCTTGGATAATAATTAGCTATTTCAGCTCCTTACCTGTCATCTGAAAACTGCAGTCACTGTTCAAAACTTACCAGACACTGTTTTCTCCTCTTTGTTCCAGTAACTAAGATATTAATAGACTTCATTTGAAAAATATTCCATTCATCCATGTTATAATTTCACTGTTTTACAGAATCTCAAGCCTTATCTCATGTACTTCCATTTCACAAGAAGGCTGAAGTGTAGTCACTAAAGATATTGTTCAGTATCTTCAAATACATGCTTGAATAGTCTGCGGGATCAACCAGAAGAATCTAGCTAATTATAGTATCTTAGTGAATATTTAAAATAGCCTAGGATATGAATTTATCCTCTAAAATTTCTTTTTTACTTTTAAAACAAATCAAGGGAAAAGAGATATTTTGAGTTGACCTTGACTCATCCCAATATTGGGCTTTACTGACAGTCTTCTAGATGCAAATTTAGGCATTTCTCAATAATTTTAATGTAAGAATTTTGGGAGCTCCCTGTGGGCTTATCCAAATGTCAGACTGTGATAAGGTTGTGCTCTGTCCCAGGGGACCTATTAATGCTGAAATCAGGCTGCTGCACTGGGAACTGTGGTGCTTTTTCAGTGTCTACAGGGGCCAACTAAAGAACAAAAAAGGGAAACAGCTGGTATTAGCTAAGCTTCAAAGAAAACTGGACCCGAGGGAGGCAAAATTGTAGATTATTATAAAAGTATTCTTTCCTTCCTCTTAGGTCTTTGTGCCCCTTCTCTCCCTAGTGGCTGCAATAGAGTTAGCAGCAGACTGGAGACAGAATAATGACATATGAATCCCAGAACCACCACTAGCTAATCCTGATACTTGTGAAGCCATCAAGCAGTCCAGGTCTCAGTTAATTTACTTCCAGAATTAGAGTATTGAGTTAAACTATTTCTTTGGTTCCTTTCAGCTTAGATCACATTTTGTTGAGGTGGAGGAGGAACTCACCCTGTGTTAATTTAATATGTGCTAAAGCTAAAGAATGAAAGAATGATTGCAATTTTAATTTAAAGAAATCTTCCTATCTTTGAATCCATAATATGCAGATTTCCTTTTGTTTGCTTTCTAGAGATATTGTAATTACTCTTTGAACTGGTATTTTTGCATTGAAAGATTGAATTTCAATAAATGCCTTTTGAAACCTCACCCCCAACTTCAACACAATGAAGAAGCAGTGACTTCTAAAGAAGCATAGGTTAGAGGGTAATGCAAGATGGTAGATAAAAGGCATATTTCACTTACAGTTGGCCAGGCTCATTGACATATTGTACATAAAATGTATAGCATGATGTTTGCCTTATATAATTAGCCCAGAATGTGTGCAGGCTCTGCTTCCTTCAGCATTTTACATGTTTTATAAAAATAGACTATGAGGCAATCAGGGTAGCCATTATTTTCTACATTTTTTAATTGAGAAGTAGATTTTGCAAAGGGAAGAGATATTAAACTTTAAACCTAAATGAAACCTAAGAGGTTATCATGTTCAGTCTCCTCTTTAATCAGAGTAGAAAATCAAGCATCAGAGAAATTTAAAAAACTTTCCAAGGTTCTCAGCTAAGTGATAGAACTCAGACTGTGGATAAAATCTTTTGACTCCTAAGCCAGTGAACCTTCTGAACTATGATGCCATCACTGACCAGGGACTCCTTTGCTTTTTTGCTTTTGAGAAAGCCAATTTGAGATGGAGAAACTTCGTCATTCAAAGTTACTCCTTGAGGGTATCATCAGGACAACAGAAGCTTGTGAAGAAAGAGACATTCATTTAAAGAAAGAAGAAAGAAGACAGAGAGAGAGAGAGAGAGAGAGAGAGAGAGAGAGAGAGAGAGAGAGAAGGAGGGAGAGAGAGAAAAAATATTTTATGTTCATTCAGTTGAGACAAACACAGATTGGCTTGTGGGTAATAAGATTTGAGTTTTCTGTTGAATGTCCTTCAACACTTAGTATTTACTGGAAAATTTAATGTCATCAGATGCTTTTATTTAATTAATGATCCTCTATTCGTCAGGGAGATCTGAGGTGGTAAAAGATTTTAAATTGTTTGTTCCAGAGTAGTCTAAAATAATTTTGAGTTTTGTATTGAATTATGAGCCCCATAAAAATTTGTCCTTCACTTTCTTTTATTCCTTTTTATTTTTATTTATTTTTTTGATTTTTATTATAAAGATGTAGGGTACAATTCAGGGTTAGGTATATAGACATTGATCATGCAAGTACCCTTGTTGATGAGGTATGCCCCTCCCTCCCCTAGCAGTTTCCTTCAACTGCCAATTCCACCCCCTCCTCCCCGACAGTTTCCCACTACTGCCAATCGCTTTCTTATAGCATTATAACTGTTCAAGGTCAGCTTATGAATGTGAACATATGGAACTCTGTTCTTTGTTTCTGTGATAAATCACTGAGTATGATCGACTCCAAATCCATCCAAATTGCTGCAAAGTTCTTTTTAATCACACCCAGGCTGGGGTGAATGAAGAGAAGAATAGTCTATGTTTCTCTTTCTCAATTGTCTCCAAGAGCTTTCTATATGTTGTGTATTGTGAATTTTAGTCAATTGAAGGTGTTTTATGCGTAAGACCAATAATTGTCTTAGACCTTTGGGGGAATCTGCCAAACTATCTTGAGTGTCTCTGAGGTTAATCTATGGTTCATCAGGCACACCTAAAAGTGACACAAATCTCTAACTCAAGTTTCACTACCTCTCAGACTTCCAGGGTTCCTCTGTAAAGGGATTGTCCAAGAACCAGGATAGAAATCTCTTGGGTACTTCAGTCTAGCATGAACCTCACTCATATACTTCCACAGGTGCACTGTGGTCCTTGCCTACAAATCTGAGCCTGGATTTAGTCCTTCTACAATTGTGAGAATTTGATCAAGGATACATGGCAGTGCATTCAGGAAAATCCCATCCGATGAAGAACTTGGTTTTTGTTGTTGTTGTTTGTTTTTTAAACAGGCTTGTCCAACATTACAATTTTTGTAGGAATTTAATTTCTCAGAAAACTTTAAGCAGCAACATTCCTATCTTTTGGGAGAGCCTACAGATGTAATGATTTATAGGTTGTTAGGAAAACCATGCTCAACGCTGTCAGACGTAAGTGGGGCAGGGGTGTGGAGTCAGGGTAGACATCCATTTAAACATTACAGATATGAACAACAAACAGAATTCTGAGGGAAATGATCTAAAAGGGCAGCCCCTTTGGGTCCCCTCCTGTTCTGAGAGGTTTTCTGTCCTCTCAATAAATCCTGCTTTCAAAAATAAAAATAAAAAAAAATAAAAAATAAAAGAGTAGTGTGTCATTATTAATCTTTGTAACCACTAAAACCTCTAACTTGGAAACATATGGTATTAGTAAACTCTGTGTGTAAACTCTGTGTGTGTCTGTGTGTGTGTGTGCATGAGTGTGCACGCATGCACTCATGATTAAGTCTGAGACTAAAGCTGTTGCCATTTCTACATTTTTGTTGACGAAATGTTTGTGCCCATCTCAGATTCATATGTTGAAATCCTAACTCCCAGTGTTAAAATATGTATCTGTCCTGCCAAAGTTCAATGTTGTTTCCACACTTCACATGGACAAGGCACCAAGTGACTAATGGGCCTTCCATCATAAAGGTCTTCTGTCAATAGCAAAGTCTTAGCCTTGATTGCTGGGAGGCAAATGTATTTAGTGGGCTACATATTCTTGTCTGTGTCCTCCCTCTGATTGCTTATTTACATTAATTGGCAGCAGACCATTGCTAAGACAAATAGGTCTCTTGGTCATTTCAATCTGTTGATTAGTGTCCAATTTCAAAGGAATAGAAAAGCCTTGTTAAGAACATATGCTACTCGGAAGGCTGAGGCGGAAGGATCGCCGGAGCCCAGCAGGTCAAGGCTGCGGTGGCTGGGAGCAGCCACTGTACTCCAGTCTGGGCGAACGAGTGAAACTCCAACTCAAAAAAAAAAAAAAAAAAGAAAGAAAAGAAAAAGAAAAAGAAAATATGCATCTCTACTAAAGATAACTCTAAGACAAAACTTGCTCTGTGTGGTAATGGAGGAAGCGGCACGTGTGTTCCACGCACAGAATGGATATATTCTACCCATATGAGAGCTCTCAAAATGTGTGCCCCTTTCTCAAACTTTCATGGAAGCATAGATAAATAACTTACTGATTGGGACTGATATTCTGAGTTAACTTCTATTTTAATTAATTTATGGATAAAAATTTCTTCATATCTACTTTAATCTTTGAATATGTTTACATGAACACCAGAAACATGTGCCACTCAAAATAAAGCACTGTGCTGTAGCAAGGTTTTACTTTTTGTCCCAGTTCCTTTCTGAATCACTAGCAAGTCCATTGGCTCTTGAAGCCCTGGATATTTCTCAGCAACGTGCCTCTGTTTGATAAATAGCCACAGATTCTAATCAGACATGTGCTTGCCTTGAAATGACTCAGAGAGAGTCACAGAGTGCATAACCCACCACTGGAAGAACACATCTGAGTCACTGAGGGTTATTTCAGTTGAGAGCACGTCATAACACTTAAACATCTATGCCAGGGGTGGCTGCTATAATTATCTGCAAAACCGCTACCTTTAACACAAGCATTGCAATGTTTGATAATTACATACCCTATAGGGTCTAGTCTGGAGGAAAGAATGTTGAATCAATAAGTTAAATATTACAGGACACAAAAGAGGGTGGGTAAAATGAGATCAATGATTTCAGCAAACAGTTCAAAATCTTGTAGAGATGGCACAGTTTTCCCATTTTCATCTCATCTCTAACTAGCTATGTGACCTTTGGACGATTGCTCAGCCTCTGTGAGTCAGTTTTCTCATATTCAAAAAGTGAATTTCTTAAGGAACATTAGGTAGCTCAAGAATTGCTGGGAGGGCTGGAGAAATAGACTGCAGACTAAGCTTTCAAAAAACAACAATGATAATCATGCTGCAGAAGTGACCCCATAAGGATCCTGCTGTTGCTGCCTCCATCTGCCTGAGAGAATCCAAACTGCAGGAACTTGGTCTTCTTGCAACTGTTATTACTACTTCGAAAGCTGGACTCTGCTACTGCCACCCATGTGATCAATATAAATGCCCTGAACATCCTCATATACCTCACATACAAATTGAAATCTCATGCAGGTGTATGTGATTGGTGGACCTGATTTAGGTTGAAAGGGAGGCTAAAGTGCACAATTTTCATGAATTGATTATGACCTTTGAAATGCAGAATTGTTGACATGGGAGGGTGTTCAGAACATGCTGGGCAGCCACATGTGACAGGTGTCCATAAACTGCCTTCCAAAGCTTGTGAGAACATTTGATGAGGTCACATGGCAAAGCATCTTCCACAGGTTCTGGCACACACTGGCACCTAATATGTCTATTTTTCTTTCACTACATCTCTTGTGAGAACCTTAAAAATCCCGCTGTGCTGAGGTGCAAGAATTCTGCCATGAGTTTTTTTCTGTGTGTTGTAATAAATGGTACAACTTAAAATGGTAGTAAAAAAAAAAAAAAAGTCTTAGTCTCTCTTAACTTTTCCGTGATACTTATTTTTGCTGCAGAGTTCATCAGCACAGAAGGTTGGAAGGCACAGGATGGTGGGCTGCACTCTCTTCCCTGGCCATAGTTAGTTATCTGGTGAATAGAAAGAGAAGAAGGTTCTTTGTTCCCTTATTCCCAAGGGAATTCAGGCTTACATGTCTCCACAGCATGCTAATTCATGGTTATCTTGGTGCTGATTCTTGTGGAGAAGGGGTCAGCTCCTTTAATTCTTGGTGTCCCACAGGATTGTCTTTTGCCCTCAGGTAGTCATTTAGCCAGCACTCAGAAAATGGACATGGGAGTAGGGAGGTGACAGAAAGAATATATTTATTTATTTGTGTGTTTATTTATGTATTAATTCAGGGGAAAATCTTAGGAGGGACATTAGAAGATCACTGGTACCAGGATGGAGTCCTGTGGACAAGGACTAAGGTAAAGTGTCCAGGTTCAACATAGGTTAGTCACTTCTGTCATCAAGTCAAGGTTAGAAACAAGAGACAATGCCTAGAAGGCCAAGGGCCAGGTCATTACAAAAGTGGAGTCAAAAGTAAGTAATGATGGAGGAGAACTGCTCCAAATAGCAATGGTGAAGACTAAAATGTGATCTGTCATGTGCTGCCTAGGTGGACAGGATGTCTTATAGAAGTAACAATCTTTGATTTGTATAGTCGTCTGCAGTTCATAAAATAATTCCACATGTTTTACACTTTGGCTCGTGTTATCTTAACAATAAACTCACCAGGTGAGCAAGGTAGCAGTTATTAGTCTAATTTTGCAGATGTCAAAAGACTGATGAGTAGAAGTTAAGTGGTTTTGACCAAGATGATATGACTGCGTTGTGGAATCAGGACCCAAACCACATGCTCTTTCCCTATTTAGAACCCTGAGTTGTGGCTAGCAGAGTCTATAAAACATTTAAATATATAATATAGACAAAAATATGAGAAGACGATTTGTGGGAGTTTTACTAATTTTATCTCATATGGCTTTACATGAGGAGGTTTTAAATTTGATCTCATGGCTATTTTTTTTTTTGAGTATATAATTGAGAATTCCAGAATTATGCAACTTGTGATGTGCAGTTTAACTAAGTGAGGTTTAGATGTTCTGTCTCAGATTTTGTTCATTCTTGGCATTTCCACACCATCTGCAACTACAAGAGCAGGTGCTTGTTAATTGTGAAAAAGATTGACTTCTTTAAATTCTCAGAAGTTTGTCCATCCTTGGCAACTCAGCTGTTTAGCTGAAAATAAAGGATGACAAGTCGTAAGAGATAGAGCATTCATTCTTGGTTGACTGTTTTAAAGTCACATACACATTCAGAAAATCGACTCATAAAGGTCTGTGATCATCTTGGTGCTTGAAGTCTGGAACTACTTCATGATAGTGCCTTCCATGGTTCACACAAGACTCCTGTTTGAATGAAGTATGCTTATGAACAGGCAGAAAATTAGTTTGATTTTGTTATGTATAAAATCTTTCTATTGAATTGAATATATAAAACATCTCGAAGTTACTGTCTATGCATCTACAATACCCAGGAGAAAAATTAAAGTTGAACTTAATCATCATCTACAGGTTTTAGCTACTTCAGTTGTTAGAACATTTGATTAAGTTTTAGTACTTGCTCTAACTTCCTCCTTGGATTGATATGAGTGAAAAGTGAGATATTTTCTTGGAAGAACATTCTGAAAAGTGCCAAGCTTTGAACAAATTCTCATGGTAGCTTTTTACACTAATGGAACTCATAACTAGATCATCAAGTACACTTTCAGGTGTAGAAAAAAGGATGGTACCAGGTATCACTTATTTATGGTAGATTCTGTCTCTTTTATTGCAAAAATTTTAATATGAAGCTGATTTTGTCATATCTATGTGGGCTGTTTAATGTAGTTAAAAGATATGCTGACCCGTTGGCAAAATAAGTGTGAACTCAAAAGATGCTTTAAAAGAAGCAAACTGATTCTAGTAGCTCCATAAAATATAAAACATTGATTTTTCTCTTTCAAACATCCTAACTGTAATTTGCTATACTGCTAAATTTGAAATGAAGACTGCTTAAGATTTTATGTACTTCCAGTTGCCTAGTATTTATTCCAAGTGAAGGAACTACAGATATTAGAGTTTCAGAAACTCAGTGATGATGTTCAAAGGTTTCCCTCAGTCATAATTCTCATAAATGAGCAAAACTTCATTCTTCTCACTGAATGCCACCTTTTTTTTTTAGCTTCAACGACTTAGTTGTTCCCCAAGTCAACTATCTCCTGTCTCCAGTATCTGCATACAAATTGCTCTTTAGAGAACTGGCTATTGCTCTTTTGGCATTAGCTACAAGTATAAGAAATATCATACAACATAAATAATGTGACCCATCTAGATCAAAATTAATTCTGACTTAAAAAGTTAGTCACATCCCTTCCACAATTTATTTTGTTTTATTGACTTATTGCTATTGACCTGTTTTCTAAGATTATAAGAGTGAATTGTTTATCATCAGGGGTGTACATCAAAATTCTCTAGAGTCTTTTCCCAAAAAATACACCTGCTGAGACTTCATCATAAAGTGACAAATCAGTATAGCCAGGATTAAATCTGACCACATGTGTTTTGTAGTGTCCCTCAGGAGACCATGATACCAAGCTCTGTTTAGGACTATTCCCCTAAATGTTCCCCATTTATGTTTATAACGTAAACGTAGAAAAAGCAAAGCTCATAGGTTGTTATCAATATATACTTTTTAAAAACCTCCTGTTCATTTAAACTTTATTTAATGGGGGTAACTTTCCCCTGCCCCCATGAAAGATTTAGCAGCTTCCACTGGTTTTTCTGCTCACTATTAGGTGTCTTTGGTTACTTTAAGTGACAAACACAGCTTTAATTTACAGCTATAATGAATGTCCAAGCATAACTTGGTATAAAAGTCTCCTTCCTTCTTTAGTTTGACAGTTCTCTGTAAGCCTGCAGGCAGGGAAGGTGGAATCACCCTCTTACTGTCTTGTGTCCACCTGCATTCCTCATCCCCTCCAAGCTTACTTTTGTTTATGACTTCTCCATAGTCCACACCTGGGCAGGGAGCAGAGGTAAAAAGGCAAGACAATTCCTGCCTGACTGGGTGGTTTTGTGTCACTGGTCCAGCAACTGACTCCACCTGTGAGGCCTGGAGGGTTCTGGGTGATGATGTGATACTATTTTCCCTGCTGCAGTTTTCGTGACCTGAGTAGACGCTTCTCTATTTGGATGTTCCCTAATGTGCTGCCCTCAGCCTTGCATGTCAAGGGTAAACTTACAAGCTCCTTTTGCTAAGAATTTTTTGCCCCCTAAGTGGTTCTTTTGGGCGAGACGCAAAACGTTCTCACACAGGACTCTTTCCTACAAGACTCATTTCTGGTCCAGAAAAAAACACCACATATCTCTTGCTTTCATGATCAGAGGAATGCAGGCACAGTAGGTTCTCCCAACTCTGCCCTCCAGGCTTCCCCAGGCCCTTGATTTTCTAGGACTGAGCATTGTCAAAGCTATCTGAGGGTCCATTGAAGCCTTCCTCACTGGGCTTGAGGGTAGAAGGAAGTATCACCCCCACTTGTGAAAGGGGGACGGTGATTCACAACTTGGTAGCAGTTGTCTGCAAATAAATCTTTTCACCAATCTCCTGTCTATACCTGTTGAAGTCTTATTATTATTATTATTATTCCTGATCACATTGAAGAACCATGAGTCATGGAGCAAGTCTTTGAGGACATTTCTTCAGGTAATCTGCCAGTATAGTGGAAGAATCAGTCTTACCTTCACTTTAGTGCCCTGATGTCTGTCAAATTAGCATTTCTGTGGAAACTGATGCAAAGACCCATTCGACTGTCTTGTTGTATATGTGTAGCATGAATTGTATGCGTTTACACATACCATAAAACTGGGGGGGGCAGAGGGATATTAAAGAAGGGCCAACCTTCCCCCTTCCATGGAGGGAAGGGAACGGCGAGACCCCAACACAAGTTAGTTCCATTTTCTGTGTTTTTGAGATTTCTAGTTAATTCAAGTTAGAACATTTACTGCTTCCTTATTGTATCAGTTTCAGTATTTCTAGATCAAGGAAGGCGTCCATGTTAAGTACTTACAATTACAAATATAGCATGCTCAGTAAGGAAGGTGTGTAGATAAAAGCTTCCTGAAGCCCCTTCCCCTCCCAAAACTGTACAAACCCTTGCTCTATGGCTTCACTCAGGGCAGGAAGTTCAAAACATAATAGCCCAATATCATAGCATTCTCTATTAGTCAGTCTCAAATAGCTGTATGTTTTGTGTGAGTTCAGCCCAGATCAAGTCAAAACCATTTTTAGTTTCTTTACCAGCATGTGATAAATACATGCACGTGTGTCTTCCTTTCTTGCATCTGGCCATCCTACAGACACTTGTATGCATGAAAAACCTCCTTAACCCTTCAAGACCAAGCAAAAATTTTCAGCACAGTCACTCTAAATCCACACAATTAAGGCACACTTTTCTCCCTTAAAATCTTTCCAAAGACTATAGAACTCTGGCTCAAACTTCATAACTTACATTACATAACAAAACCATTAACTTCCCAGTCTAATATATGAACATTAGGTTGGTGATGACTGTATTTCTCCCCATGGATTGTTTTGGGGTACCTTTTATAAACTTTTTGTTGTCAAATTATTTTTTTCACAATTTGCCTTAAATGTTTCATTGTGAATACAAGTAATAGCTTGCAGCTTCAAATTGGCAGGATTTTTGTTTGTTTGTTTGTTTAGGCCTCCTGGAGGAAAGTGTAATTCTTTACTACAAAACTGATGAGAAAGCTTGCTGTCTCACCTCCCACCCCCATTTTCCAAATTTTTATTTTTTAGCCTTCTCACATTTTTTTCTGAACACTTAGCAGCAAGGCCTGGGTGAAAAAAAGGCATGAACTGAAACTTTAAACCATTTAAAAACAAAAACAAATATCTGTTTTAAAGAAGAAGAGTGGTAGAACCACTTATACAAAATCATCTCAGTAAGCCACTGGATAGAAGTATTCGGGTGTCTTTGAAAAGGTTTCTGTTAAGAAGTATTGCATTAATATAAGAAAATATTGCAATATAATTTACAGACTAAATTAAAATTAGAGTGATATAACTGAAATGACTCAGTATTTTCAAAAAATGTGAGAAAAGATTCCATGTATCACTCTTTTGCCATGTTAAATATAGACCCCCTAAAGTCCTGTATTTTAAGAAAGATTTTCTAAAGTTGAGATTACTTTTGAGAGCATAAAGGTTTCTAATACTTTTCAGGTTCTCCCCAAATTAGTCTTGCTAATGGACTTAATTTTTTGGAAGAGTCAACTGACTAAAAGAAAAATCACATTTGGCTTAATTAGAATTAGAAGGTTAAGTTAAAATAATGAGGTCCTGAATTAAGTAGATGATACGCTTTGCTTTTTCAATGTACTTTGGAAGCTTAGATGTAGGCTCAGTCTGGGATGAAGAAATATTGACTTGTGTGTTTTTTGAAAGACA
The DNA here is from genome assembly GCF_000164805.1 of Carlito syrichta. NCBI lineage: Eukaryota > Metazoa > Chordata > Mammalia > Primates > Tarsiidae > Carlito > Carlito syrichta. The sequence continues at coordinate 84,149 of NW_007245646.1, forward strand.
TTTGTAAGCTTAGAAATTCGAAGACAAATAAAAATTGTCTGTTTCTCTAGGATCTGAATGTATAATAGATAAAGGTAGGACTGTAATTTCTCTCCCTTGATTTCTCTGTAGAGTTTGTCTAATAGAACTTTCAACTGGTCTTAAACCAAAAAAAGAGAGATTGCTTGTGAATTTAGAGTTCTGCTTTATTTATTTTATTTAAATAAGAGACTAAGCAATTTTCTCCACAACAGAAGTCACTTAATTATAAAATGTAAAAAGACTGGCAAAGCCCACATAGAAAGGAATCCTTAAACCATGTTGACTATTGCCTTTTCAAACTTAATCTTCTGCTTGCCATGCTCTGCTTTGGGGCAGAAAAGCATTCTGAGATTGATTTTAAATGATTTAATTCCATACCATCAGGCTGTCTTATGACTCAGGGAAACAATTCTTTTCATTTTCAGCTGTGGTGTCACAATATATTTAAGCCTCACATAGCTAAAGTACTTATGCATGAAAAGACTGTATTTTTAATTAATACCTGCGAAAAAGAAATTGAGTATGTGATAAAGTTGCATTTAAAATTCAGCTTAATTTAGATTTTATGATTCACCATATTAGATAGTTTGGTTTAGTGGGCTACCTTAACAATTAATATTTACTTTCACACAAATCAGTAATAAAAATATAAGTACACAGCAACTCAGATTAATTTATTTGGCAGTTTTTTCTTCTTTCTTCACTAATCCACCTACACATACAAAAGTTTATTATAGCTAAGTATTTATTACCATTTATATAACACTGTCACATTAAAAATGCCCATATTTTATCCCACTCCAACCATTTTAAAATGTAAATATAATCAAGTTATATTGTGTCACCATTATCCTCTTTTAAGAATATTTTAAGTTACTAGGGTAGTTAGTAAATTATAATTTCATGAATTTACTTTTCATAAATTTACTTTTAAGGTCAACATAGTCAACTTCTAAAGTTTATTTTATTTTTATTTATTTAAATTTCATAGTGCATCATCTTTTCTGTTGCAAAAGCCATGATTATGTAAAATGCAAAGACAACATCTAGGGCCTCTTTCCTATAAGGCTAAAAGACCCATCAGCAACTGCTTCTTCAGTGAGTGCTATTAGCTAATGCTCTTTTAAAAAAATAAATAAATAAAATAAGATGCTTCCCATACTGGAGTCTTCATTAATTACAGGATGCAGCTATTGCTTTGCCCCTTTTGGGTGTGCCCCATCTTTACTTTGCTCTCCTCATTGGTATGTAAACATCCTCTTCTCAGTGCTGATAGCGTTTAGCCAGTGTGTTATCCTTTGGATACTATTACAAATAGTACTCTATTAGCAATCGCAAGAACAAACTTAAGTGATTGATTTTTAAGACACAGTTTGCTAAATGCCTGTTTAGCAATACTCTCTTTAATTGTATTTTTTATGTGAAAGTTATTGTATCTGTGTCAGTTGTGACCCCCAATGCATGTATATTTGTATTTTTTTTTCTCTCTCTTTTAATTTTTTTTTTTAAAGATGAGGGGTACAATCCAGGGTTAAGTATACAAATGTTCATTATGCAGGTACCCTTGTTGATGAGGTGTACCCCTGCCCCTTCCCCAGGCAGATTCCCACTACTGCCAATATCATTGCCCCACTCCACGCCCAGCAGTTTCCTGCTACTGCCAATCCCTTATAGTATTACAATAGTTGTTCAAGTTCCGCTTATGAGTGAGAACATGTGATACCCGGTTCTTTGTTTCTGTGAAAGATCACTCAGTATTATAGACTCTAAGACCATCCAAGTTGCAGCAAAGTTCATAATTTTGTCCTTCTTTATGACTGTGTAATATCCCATCATGTATATGTGCCACATTTTTTTTATCCAATCTTCTTTCAATGGGCAGCACGGTTGGTTCCATGTTTTTGCTATTGTGAACAATGCTACAATAAACATACATACGGGAGGGATAATATGGGAGGTCGATTTTTAGATCTTGTAAGAATTGCCAAACTGTTTTCCACAGAGGCTGTTTACACTCCCACCAACAGTGTAGAAGTGTTTCCTTTTCCTTGCATCCTCTCCAGCATCTGTTTTTTGAGTTGTTGATGATGGCCATCCTGACTGGAGTTAGGTGGTATCTCAGTGTGGTTTTAATTTGCATTTCTCTGATGACTAGTGAGGCTGAGCATTTTTTCACATATCTGTTGGCTACTCATGTGTCTTCTTTTAAGAAGTGTCTATTCATATCCTTTGCCCACTTTGTAATGGGGCTGTTTTTGTTGTTGTTTCGGCACATTTGAGTTCCTTGTAGGTACTAGATGTTATGCCCTTGTCAGATACACAGTTGGCAAATATTTTTTCCCAGTCTGTGGGCTCTCTCCCTGCTCTCTCAGTGGTTTCATTGGCTTTGCAGAAGCTTGTCAGTTTGATGAGGTCCCACTTGTCTATCTTATCTGATAGATCACTCAGCATTATAGACTCCAAGTCCTTCCAGGTTGCTGTGAAGTTCATGATTTTGTTCTTCTTTATGGCTGTGTAATATTTCATTGTGTATATGTACCACATTTTTCAATCCAGTCCTCTTTTGATGGGCAGCACAGTTGGTTCCATGTTCTTGCTACTGTAAACAATGCTGCAATAAACTACAATTGTTTGGTTTTGTTTGCGTTTCTATCAGAAAACCAAATTCAGAAGCCCTTTTTAATATTTTAAAAGCCGTGATCAAAGCAGGAGTTTTTAAAATAAATAGTTTACTCTCTGAGTTGATCTACAAGTAGAATCTGCTAATTATTATTAAGGAATTAAATTTATTTCTGATCAGACACCACCTATCTTGACCAAAGCAAACCCACCTACTATCTTCCTATGACACAATCTGCCTTTACATCCAACTCTGCACAATCCTACTTCAGGTAGAGTGATAGTTTCCTCCTTTTTTAAGTCCTTAGGTGGCCTTATTCTTACATTTCTTTTCCTAACAGAAACGATGCCACAGGTTTCCCATCTGAGGCAGGTACAGATTCAATGTTGAGGTTTTCTCATTGCTAGTGCTTCAGAGTGCTTCGTTTTGATATTGAGGGTCTATAATATATGCTTCCCAACTACTAAATACTCATCTGAGCATTCCAAGTGTTGCCTCATCCTTCTCTAGCTCCCCAAAGGAAAGTCAGACGTAGACTGTCCCAACCCGTCTACTTGCCCCCTTTGTGCATTATGTAAGCAAAATTCAAGTGTTTGCCATGCTAGGTTCAAAACTGGAATCTAACTGAAAGTAAAGATAATTGATTTCCTGATGTTTGGATGAGAACTGGATGGAAATGCCAAGAATTAAGAATCGTTAAGACGATATCTTTCCTATATGGAGGATTTATAACTGGATGAATTTTCATGCCACATACTAAGATGGGGATATTTGGGAAAGGAATGAGATTGGAAAAAAAAATAAGGGTTTTATTTTGAATATGTTAAGTTGAGAATGCCTGTAGATTTCTAAGCGGAGCTCAGATATATGAGCAGAAGGTATAAATTCAGCAGTGTGTTCAAATGCATGCACCTAAATGAAATGAGCAGGCAGAGAAGAGATGTTCATAAATGAAGTTTCATTCGCTTTTTTTGTGTGTTTTTGTTTTTTGCAACTTAGTACTGAGAGCACTGATGGTCAGTTAAAAAGACATAGGGAGGTTAAAAATAATTCTAGTATGTTAAGGAATCGGTTACAAACTGGAGATGGGAAAAAAAGCAAGATGAAACCGGCCCAGATGTGTGTCTTTCTTGAAAGGGACTGATAAATATGTAAATATTGAGTTAAGTTGCATCTGGTATGTGGGGTTGCCTGGAACTCTGGTATTCACCTTCGGCCAAGATAAGAATGAAAATAAATAGTAGTAATTCATAACGTGCTGATGAAAGTCCAAACTTCCCCTCTATGTATCTTATACTACCCTCTCTACATCGTTTACTGAAAATGTATAGCTTTATAACTCACCTATGCTTTAGCTAGTTATACAACTTGATTTTAGCCAGATGGTCAATTGGATATACAGAATCTTTCAGTAAACTTGTGCCTTGGCTTCCCTGTGACCAAGGTATCTTTGCAAGTATCTGGTAGTTAATAATTCACAGATGAAGTACAGCCCCTGCTATTGAAAGAGGACCCTAGGAAGCTACCTGAAAGTCTCAAACCTCTGTGATGTCGATTTTATACTTCATTTTTCCTACTGTACTATATCCTCTCTTTTATTCAAGTCCTAAAAGAGTACACCCCATGGAGTTTTGTGAGTCTTTGAATTAACCATCTCTTTAACTGCTGCAGTGACAAAGCTCATGGGTGGGACCTAACAGCAGGAGGTCCCAAGTAATGGCAATGGTAAAAGTGGGTCAGGCTGCAGCATTGGTTTAAAGTTTTTGTCTGTTCAGAGTATAACCACAAACACCTCTTGAGAATACAGGGAAGTGACCCATTCCTTAGGTGAAAAGATAGACAAGAGCAAGGCAATGTCATGTTTGTATGCCAAACATGGCATAGCCCCTGGCACATGGTAGGCATCTATAAAATATTTTTGAAATAAGACAATGAATAAAACAAATGAAAAGTGGTGGTCATACAGGCTAGTTTTTCTCCAGGCCTGCAACCCTAAGGGGAAATTCAAATAATGACAAAGTTTGATCTTTCTAACAGGCCTAGCATAATCCTACTTCAGGGTCTGCGCACTTGCTTTTTCCTCTTAGTACCCCATTCCCCACATATTCTCAAAATTCACTATCTCATTTTTTTCACTCCCCTCACTGCTCAAATCGAGACCAGGGCTGACTCCCATATTCAAAACAGCGCCCCTACTCAATCACTCATTATATTTTATGCTGTTTCATTGTTTTCCATAGAACATCTTACTACCTAATCTTGTATTAGTATATATCTGTTTGTCTGTGTATTTAATGATGACTACTCCAGAATGCAAGCTCCATTCGAGTAGATGTTTGTGTGTCCTCTTCCCTGCTCTAGTCTCAGTGCCTAGAGCAGTGTCCAGTAGGTGCTCAGAAAACATTTGTTAGAGGGATGAACTCTCACGTACACATTTTAAGCTTTAGTCATAGGATTGACTGGACATTAGGGTCATCAATTCATTGATCATCCTGATTTGCCCATAGTTGAGGTAGTTTCTGGGATGCAGGCCTTTCAGATTTAAAATTGAAATGAGTTGGTCACCCTTTTGAGCTTATACTTCAGCTTCTTGTTTGCTCATTCATTCGTTTGTTGATCAAATATTTATTTAGTGCTGACTGAGCATGTAATAGGTGTTGGTTTAGATACTTCGGTTATAGAAATGAACAAACCATTTAGGGCATCTGCTATTATGAAATTTGCATTCTACCGGAGGAATATTAACTTGAACTAATAGCCACTGAATGCTGAGGTTTACCGTACACAGCATGACTAACATCAGACCCCACTGAGTGGTGGATATGAAGCTTCTGATCATTGGCCATCAGGTGATGCTTAGGAGAGATGTGCGATATGCTTGGGATTGTGTCTGTGCTGTGGTGGATGGCCCGGTAACTTCCACCAAGAAGGGTTCTGCTGTCCTGAGTTATGACCAACACCTTCATTCAGTCATTACCTAAAATATATCAAAACCTATGTATGCCTCAACCCACAAGTATTTTAATCAATTTTACCTACCAATGTTATTAATAGTTAAACATCTGGTGATTGGAAACATTAGCAAACTAGCCTAAAGCAAATCTGAGAAAAGCAAACTTCTTGTTTGCTTCCCACTGCAATCTTTGTGCCTGAGGCACCATGTTGCAAAATACTTTCAAATCAAACTTTCCCTTTATTCTTCCTCCAGAATTCTTCTCTCCTCATAATTAGCTCTTCTTATTATTCCTGAGTGCTCTGAGGAAAAAAACAAGATATCAAGATATTAAGTTGATATTAAGATGTCATTCTTGCATATGTATATGCTTGTTAGTAGATCAACAACCATTTTATAACTTGTGGGCATCTTAGAAGGAGTCCCCTGAAGGTAATTTAGTACATCTACTGGCTGGAATTTTACAGATTATGTCATGCCTACCATGGAGAGTATTACTCCTCCCATATGTGGGTTCAGTCTTGACCAGCTACAAGAGCTTCAAAATATATTTACATTTTTCATTTCAGTTCTCACTCATCCTCATATTACCTTGACTGTGTTTCATTTATTTCTGTTCTTAGGCCAGTAGATGTCTGACAGACATTTTTTTTTCATAAAATACATGCCACAGTCATTTCAAATATCTGTATATAGTCTCTTCTTTCTCTTCAGATGGTTTTGCAGTTTCCCTTGTAAAGTAGGAATATGGGTAAAGATGATGGCATTTGAAGAATACTTGGCTCAGTGCATTCCTTGTTCCATTCTCTCAGCATCCCTGTCAAGCAGTTTCATTATGCAAATGAGCGCTCCTTAGCAGAGGACTGCGGGAGGTATGGCAGAGAGAAGAACAGTGCAGGGAAGTGCTAGACAGGAATTAGGCCAAGAATATCCACACTTCCTATACTGAGAAAGCTCCCAGGCATTCTTTTTTTCTTTCCCACCAAGATAACAAATAATTTGAAATTCTGCTTTTAAAATTTCCTTTACGTATTTCTTCTGTTACTTCCTTTTCTAAGAAAATTAAAAAAAAAAAATTTTTTTAATGGAGATTTCTAAATGCTGCCATTTGTTTTAGATTTTGGAATGTCTCTGTCTCCCTTTAAGAGAATCTCATGGTAAAATAACAGTGATGTTGCTCATATTAATGTTTTTTAATTTTATAGGGATAAAAGAGTTTTCCTGGTTACCTTCTTAGGGTTAACAAGTCCTGATTCAAAGATAAAATCTGATGGTGGCATTGTGGAGATAGCAATGGTTTCTCTCCAGGTACGTCCTGTGCTCTAGGTCCTAACTGACCCTTGAAGGAATAGAACAAAGATTAAAGGGAGGATGACACAAACAAATGGAAAAACATCCGATGCTCATAAATTGGAAGAATCAATATTGCCAAGGTATTCATCCTGCCCAAGGCAATCTACAGATTCAATGCAATACCCATCAAATTAAAGAGAGAGTGTGCAGACAGTATCCAGTTGCATCTTGTAATATAAACCTTTGACTTTAACGTTTATGGACTTGAGTACTAAAAATATCTCAAAACCCGTCTTTCTTTATATATGATTAAAACCTTTCTAACTTAACAACTATTTATAGAAGGATTACTACTTGCCTAGAACTGCTAGACCTTAGATACAGGAGGATAAATAAAACAGGCACAAGAACTTCCTCCCTTAAGGAAGCAGGGCACCCATGGAGAAGAGACAAATAATTCACTTATAGTTACCATGGGAGACCCCCAAACAAACAGAATTATCTTTTGGAGAATGGGCTTCTTGTAGTACAATGAGAATTTGTTCCTCTAGATCAAACAATCAACCACAGTTTTAATCCAGAAGTTTTGAGAAGGTTGTATCATGAAATGCGGAAGAAATGTTTGGAGTTGTAGCAAACAGGTGACTGGTACTTCCCCCATGACAGGGCACCAGCCCATATTGCACTGAGTGTTCAGCAGTTTTTGACCAAAAACGACAAGACACCCCATGCCTCACCCTTCACCCAATCTCACCCCTAGTGACATTTTTTGTTTCCCCAGAAAAAAATTCTCAAAGGGAAATATTTTGCTGATGTGGAAGATGTGAAACAAACAAAAATGGCAGAAGCACTAAAAGGTATCTAAATTGATGAGTTTAAAAACTGTTCTGAGCAATGGAAAAAGCATATCGATAGGTATATTGAATCAAATGGAGAGAACTTTGAAGGTGACTGAAGTTGAAACATGTAAAAATAAATACACAATTTTTTAATAAGCAAACTTAGTTTTTTTATCTCCCCTCATATATAAGTATAAATTATATTAAGTGCAATTAAGTAAAAGAATAGTTTTCTGTAAAAAAAAAAAAAAGCAGGAAGGATTTAATAATCTAGATGGACTGATCAGAAATTGTCTCTTGGGAAAGTACCATTTGGGAGTTGAGTAGAAGCTAATCAAATACATAGAGAAGCTGGAGGAGTTCCAGTTAGAAGGAGCAGCATAAATAACATTCCAGAATAGAACTGACATTTGGCTGGAGGAATTAGAAGATGCCAGAATATTTGGCACTTAGGAGAGGGTGTCATGAGATGAGGCCGGAATTAGTCAGAGGAAAGACCATATACATAATTTAGGAGTTTGGATTTTAGATGAAGTCATTTGTAATGTGCTATGAAGAGGCTTGCCATACTCTAATTCAAGTGTTTAAAAGATTCATTTTTTAACAAGGAAACAGGATTAGTAAAGGAATCAGAGTGAAGAAGGAGACCAGATAGGAGAGTCTTGTCCAATTTGGACAACCAGTGAGTCTTGTTTAGACTAGTGTGATGGCTGTAAGATTTGTGAGTGGTGGATTTGAGAGTTCTAGCCTAGTATCTATGGGGCTTGCTGCTGGGTTGGTTGTAAAGGGGAAGGATGAGTTGCAAGGAGGAAAGTGCTGGGTGAGTAAAAGGGAATTCCCAAGAATGATTTCCAACTTAATTCTCCCAGTGAAAGAATGTTCCTGTATAGGATATACAGAATACCCAATTAAAACTAAAATGTCAACATTAAAAAAAAATAAAACTAGTTAAATTTAAAACAGTGGGGAAAAGATTTTACCATTAAACAAGGTAAAACCCAGGCTTAGCAAACTATTAAATAAAATTTGGATGTGCGATTTATATCACTAAAAAACTAAGTAGCAATTGCTATGGCAGCAACATTTTTAAAGCAGAATTTGCGGTGATAATCTAGTCTGACTTATAGTCTAGAATCGAAATAGGATGCTTTAGTTTGCTACTCTAAGGACAGTATATATATAAAACTCTGTGCACTGAAAATATAAAACACATCGTGTTTTCAAGTACACATGAAAAATATTATTGTACCATAAAAAGTCTCAATAAATTCTAGAAGCAGAGAGCACATAACCACATTTTCTAATCTCAGTGTAATAAAACTTACCATGTATAATAATAACAAATTTAAAATTTGTTTTGTCTGGAAATTTAAAACTCTACAAAATTAAAATTTAAAAAAACTCTAGAAGGAAACTACAAAGTGTAATTGTAGCATTTTAAAAAATGCTAATAGCAACACTGTAGGTCAGGATCTATGAGACACAGCTAAAGCAGAACTAAGAAAGAAATTCATAACTTTATAAAAATACAATTAAATAAACATAAATGATAAATATATGAGTAATGTATAATACATACAAATATATGTTATTAAACATTGATTCAAAAATTTAGATAAAAATAATAACTTGGGGGAAAGAAACTAAAAAGAATGAAAGAAATCTGAAAAATATTAAGATTTATTCAAAAAGCGTACATTTGAAGAAAAATAATTTAACTCAGTGGTGTTCCTGTATTTACAGTACCTTCACTTAGATTTAAAAAATAATTGTTTTTTAAAAAATAGATGCTTCCATTGCCTTGCTAGACTCTGGTGTGGCCATGTGCTCTTTGAGTTATCGCTGTCACCATGCTTCTTGGCTTTGGCCCCCTCCCCCACCTTGGGGAGGTGAATCTTCTCTCTCTCTCTCTCTCTCTCTCTCTCTAATTTACTTTTAAATAAACTGTATTCTATAATCCAAAAAAAAAAAAGATACTTGATCTCTACTCCAGAGATTCTAACTTAACTGTGTATAGGACAGAGCCTTGATACTAGAATATATATTAATATATATCCCAGATGATTTTCACGTACACCCTTCGCTTGTGAAATAACATAAATACAGAGTATACTTTCTACTCATCAGCAAATGGAATATACTCCAAGATTGAGCATGTTCTTGGGTATAAATTAAACATGAGCAAATTTCAAAAGATTGAAATAATACTATGCATTTTCTCAGATCACAGTGGAATAAAAAGAAATATCCCCACCAACAAAATCCCTCCAAAACACAGAAAGACATAGACTCTAAACAACATGATGTTGAATAACTTCTTGGTCAATGCAGAAATCAACACAGAAATAAAAAGATTCCTGGAAATAAATTAAAACAAATACACATCTTTATCTCTGAGATGCCATGAAAGCAGTGTTAAAAGGAAAATTCATAGCATTGCATTCACAAATCAAGAAAACAGAAAAAGCACAAGTAGAGAGCCTAATGTCACACCTAAAGGAGCTGGAAAGGTCAAATCACCTAAATCCTAACCTCAACAGAAGAATCCAGATCACCAAGAGAAAATCAGAGTTGCAGGACATAGAAGACAAAAATATCACAGAAAGGATCAACAAGTCCAAAACTAGTTTTACAAAAGGTTAAATAAGATTGATGGTCCTCTAGCGAGAGTAACTTAAAACAAAACAAAACAAAAAAAGAAATAGAAAGACCAGATAAACATAATTAGAAATGCAAAAGGTGAAACCACAACTGACCCTGAAGAAATTCAAAAGGTTATCAGAGATTACTATAAAAACCTGTAAGTAAATAAACTAGAAAACTTAAAGAAAGTGCAGCACTTTCTGACATCACACAATCTCCCAAGATTGAAACAAGAAGAAATTGAAACTCTAAACAGATCAATGCATCCAGGAAATTGACTCAGTCATAAGAAATCTACCTACCAAAAACCCCAGACCCAATGGCTTCCCAAATGAATTCTATAAAACACAAGGAGAAGCTGATACAAATAATACAGAAAATGTTCTAGGCAATCTAGAAAGATGAAATTCTCTCCAACTCATTTTATGACGCCAACATCATATTGATACCCAAACCTGGCAAAGACCCAACAAGGAATGAGAAGTACAGGCCAATCTCCTTGATGCACATAGATGCAAAAATTCTGCACTAGATTCTAGCAAATTGTACCCAGCTTCACATCTCAAGGATCATCCAAGTGGGCTTCATCCTGAGATGCAGGGCTGGCTCAACATTCACAATACCATAAATGTAATTCAGCACATCAATAGATGTAAAATGAAGAACCACAGGATTATATCATTAGACTCAGAAAAAACATTTGACACAATCGAATAATATCCCTTCTTGGTGAAAGACTCTTGAGCACCAAGGCATAGAAGGAATATTCCTCAAAACAGTAAGAGCCATCTATGATAAACCCACAGCCAACATTGTGCTCATTGGGCAGAAATTGGAAGCATTTCCCCTAAGAATGGGAACTACATAAGGATGGCCCTCCTGGTCAACATAGTGTTGGAAATCCTAATCAGAACAATCAGGCAAGAGCAGGAAATTGGGGTATCCAAATAGGAAAAGAGGAAGTAAAGTTATCCTCTTGGTGGAAGATGTGATTATATACCTAGGCAAACCCTAGGAGTCTGTCAAAAGTCTCCTTTCACTGATAATGACTTTAGTAAAGTCGGGAGTACAAAATCAATGTGGAAAACACAGTTGCATTTGTATACACCAGCAACAGACAGAATGTCAATAAAAAGCACAATTCCATTCACAAAAGAAATATCTCGACATCCACTTAACCAGAGAAGTGAAAGACCTCTACGACAAGAACTACAAAATACAGCTCAAAGAAATAAAGGATGACACAAATCAATGGAAAAGACATTCTATTCTCATGGATTGGAAGAATCAATTGTCAAGATGTCAATCCTATCCAAGGCAATCTACAGATACAATGCAGTACCCATCAAATTACCAACATCATTTTTCTCAGATCTGGAAACAACAATACAGAAATTCATATGGAAACAAAAAGAGCATGAATAGTCAAAATAATCCTCAGCAAAAGAAACAAAGCAGGAGGTATCACACTTTCAGACTTCAAACTTTACTATAAAGCTACAGTAACCAAAACAACCTGGTTCTGGTACAAGAATAGACACATAGACCAATGGAACAAAACAGAAATTCTGGAAGCAAAAACTTGATCTCTCAACCAAATCATCTTCAACAAAGCTACCAATAATAATCACTGGGGGAAGGAGACCATATTTAGAAAATCTTGCTGGGAAAATTGGTGACCATATGCAGAAGAATAAAACAGGATACCTATCTATTGCTATATACAAAAATCAACTCAAAATGGATCAAAGACCTAAACATAAAAGCTCAAATCATAAGAGTTGTAAAAGAAAACATAAGGGGGGTGGGACTGGCAGTTGAGGGAAACTTCTAGGGGAGAGGGGCACACCTCATCAACAGGTATCAACAAGGATACCTGCATAATCAACATTTGTATACCTAACCCTGAATTGTACCCCACATCTTTAAAACTTAAAAAAAATTAAAAAAAAGAAAACATAGGAAACACAATTATGAGCATTGGAGTAGACAATCAATTATTGATCAAATCCCCAAAAGTGAATGCCATGAAAGCGAAGATAGGTAAGTGGGACCTCATCAAACTAAGAAGCTTTTGCAAAAAGAAACCATTAAGAAAGTGGAAGACAACCCACAGAGTGGGAAAAAGTATTTGCTAACTATGTATCTGACAAAGGACTAACACCCAGGATCTTCAAGGAACTCAGATGAGCTGAAAGGAAAAATCCAATAATTCCATTAAGAAGTTGGCAAAGGACATGAATAGACACTTTTCAAAAGAAGATATCCAAGCAGCCAACAGATACATGAAACAATGGTCAGCTTCACTAATCATCGGAGAAATGCAAATCAAAACCACAATGAGATATCACCTAACTCCAACAAGGATGACCATGTTTTTTTTTTTTTTTTTGAGTTGGAGTCTCACTCTGTCGCCCAGACTGGAGTCCAGTGGGCTCCAGTGATCCCTCCTCCTCAGCCTTCTGAGTAGCTGGAATTACAGGCATGTGCTACCACGCCCAGCTGATTTTTTGATTTATTGTAGAGATGAGGTCTCGCTGCCCAAGCGGGTCTCGAACCCACGGGTTCAGGCAATCCACTCACCTCAGCCTCCCAAAGGCGCGGGATTACAGGCTGAGCCACCGAGCCCGGCTGGATGACCATGTTTTATAAATCAACAACAGATGCTGGCATGGGTGCAGAGAAAAGGGAGTGTTCTATACTGTTGGTGGGATTGCAAGTTAATTCAACCTCTATGAAAAGTGGTATGGTAATTCCTAAAACAACTAAAAATTGACCTTCCATACAATGCAGCAATCCTCTAGCAATATATCTGGAGGAACATAAATCCTTCTACCAAAAACTCACTTGTGCACACATATTTATAGTTGCACTGAATTCACAGTAGTAAAAACATGGAACCAATCCTATTGCTCATTGAAAATGGACAGGATAAAGAAAATGTGGTACATATACTCGATGGAGTATTATACGGTCATGAAGAAGACCAAAATCATGAACTTTACAGCAAGTTGGATGAAGTTGGGGGCCATAATACTTAGTTATCTATCACAGAAACAAAGAACTGAATACCACATGTTCTCACTTACAAGTGTGACCTGAACATTAATCACATTAGCACAAGGAAGGGACCGACAGTCACTGGACACTGCCAGGGAAGGGGAAGGGGAAGGGGAAGCAGAAGGGGAAGGGGGACATAGCAATACAAAAGGTACCTGGTCCTAAACCAGGGAAAGTGATAGCCAATTAGAGACCCAGACTTCACCTTCATGCAGCCTACTTGTATAGCTAATCCTTGTACCTCACAACTCTATAATAAAATAAAATAAAATAAATCAAACATGCAAATACATAAAACAAAAAATTCTGGTAAAAAATAAATACTATTTGCAGTTTTATCATTGTTTCTGAAAAGTAGAGGGAGAGCTACCCAATTCATATTTTGAAGCTTGTATAAACTTGATTTTAAAAGCTACAAAGAATGAAATGCACATACACACACAAATTATAGTCCTAGAATGTTGGTTTCAAAAGTCTGTATCAAATTTTACATAAGTCAATATACTGTTAATTTAAAGAAATATATCATGATCAACAAAGTTTTATTCCAGGAAACCAAGAATGATTCAGCAGTGGAAAATGTATCAGAGAAATCAACCACATTAATGCACTAAAAGGAAGTAGTAGTACCATTGTGTCAAAATTTATCATAGTCATTTGATAAATTTAAACAGCTATTTTATAATTTAAGAACTATTAGAAATGCTGGAGATAGAACTTTCTTAAGTTGAAAAAAGTTGTCTTACTCCTTTATTTTCTCTCATGTGTTAATTATGTTGCTTGAAATCCCCTCCCTCAGTTTTGCACCTAACTAATATTATTTCAGACATCAAGAGTTATCCATGCTTTGTTTTTCTGGAAATTCTTTTTACTCACAATTTGCATGCTGTGGACATCTATAATTTATTATACTCTATTATTTATTGCTCACTATACATCCTTTTCTGTAAAGACTTTTCTCACTTCCCACAAACTCCTATGTAGCCACTCTATATTTTAAAAATGATAACAAGACAGACAGTAGAGTCAGATGATGTGGGTTAAAATCTCAGCTTCACCAGTTCCTAGTTGTGTGACCTACTCAGTCTATTCAGCCTATTCATCTCAACTGTTGCCTCAAGCATAGGCCATTTCTTGGTCTTCTTACTTCTCATACTTCTCTACCTTAAATGTGATCCTATAAGCAGTTGCGTATATTTAACTATAATTACTGGATTTATACATTAATTACTAATTATATGAGGGTTTTTAAAAAAAGTTTCTTCAGTATAGGAACTGTGCCTTATTAATTTTTATATTGCAGACACTTAGCATAATACCTGGTACACAGTAGGTACTCATGAATGCTTGTTGGATGACTACTATTAATTTTTCTTTTAAAATAAAATATGATATAATGAAGACCTCAGATTCTCACATTCAAATTAAGCAATCACTTGAGATGGTTTATAGGAATACCTGGAAATTGCTTTGGGAAGTATACATTGGATTGAAGACCTTGAACACTAAGAGTAGTGAAATTTTCTAAGTATTCTACCCATTTGGCTCCTCATCTAGGTAGCTTTCTCCGACCTTCCTACCAGTGCTAGATGCTCTTCTTTTGGCTTCCTTAATACTCTGTGGCTATCTAGTTGTGGCATTCATCATGTATTATAGTATGATTTCAATTTGTGCTTACTACAGTTTAAACACAGTGAGGAAAAGGCTCATAGCTCTCATATTATTCTTATGTACAATATATGTCCTATAAATGACTGAAAAATAAACAAGTGGGATTAAGTTGGTAGGGATGAGGTGAAGGCCTTTAAGAATGCTTGGTGACTCCTTCACATCCCCTGGTATCCCAATCCTAAATAGAGAAACACATATGCAAACACTGATCTTTATTATAATTCAAATATCCATGAAACACTTGTCCAGAGTATGGTGTTAGTAAAAAAGGAAGATGAGTATGCCTGGTAATTTAAAATAATATACCTTAAAATTAACATTTCACTACAAGGTAAGTGGGAAACTGTTTACTGGGTCAAAAAAACAGGAAAATTGATGGTGAAGGTAGAGAGTATTTTGCACAGAAGGACCTGTAGTTCTGCTTTTATAATTACTCCTACTAAAAATACACATTCAGAAAACACAGCTGTTAGAAGGGACATCACAACAATTATAGAACTCAACATTAAAAGCTCTCATTGCTTAATAACTAATTACTTTTAAAAACAGAGAAGCAGCCCATAGATAACAGTTTGTAAAATTTAATCAATATTCTTCATGACCCTGCACAAAAGCATTGAAGCCCCTTGTTACTAATGTGTCATGATGCATGCACACAACACACACACACTCCATTTCTTATTTTAAAAGGCAATGAACACAATAAATACAGTAAAAAAATTATGCCACATAGAGGTTGGACATAAAAATAAAGTATGAAAGATGTCAATTTTCTGATAACCCTAGTGACCCCATTACTTACCTTATGTATACTATATATTTAAAGTTATAACATCTCAAGTTTTTGTTAATTTTTTGTAAAACTAATGCTTGATTTTAAAATATTTCATATTTTTAGAAAGAATGAGTGCTTTTAGCTCAATGGTTTTTCCAAAAAAATTTAAGAACAGCAAGCCTATACCTTCCAGAAAACTTAATGTTCAAATTATTAAACAAGCATTTATAAAGAACTTATAATATGTTCAGAAAAGCATGGATGGCATTGTGATATAGATAAAACAAATATAAAACATATTTTTATAGTTCTGGCTATCTTACAAATAACTGGAGAGATTATATATAATATTATGTTATATATATTTATTATTTAAAAATATACACGTACACACAACATGAGACCTTTTCAGTGAATATATTACAATATGGAACTATAAGAAAATAGAGCCTTAAGAAATGCAAGTGCTGGTCTCTTTTCATGTAACCTCTCCTAATTTCAATTAATCCTTCACTTTCCTGAACAAATTATGTTTCTGATATATTATATACTTGATTAAAAACCTAAAATGGTTCTCCACTCAGGACAAGTTCTCAACTTCCTCACACAGCATCCACAGTTCTTCAGAGACTTGCACCATCTCAACTTTCCAACTCCCCATCGTTATGCTTCCACATCCCATGGTTCAGAGGTTCTTCATCCTTCTCTGATCATCCCATACTCTTGCCTCTCTCTGATTTAACCCAGACAGATTTTTCCAGGCTAGAATGCCTTGCTCTCTGTGTGTGTATGTATATGTGTGTTTGTATTTCCATGTGAAGACTCTACTCAATCATCAAGGCTTAATACAAAGATTATATTTTTGTGAAAACTTTTTTGACTTCCCATGAATGCCTACATAGTCACTCATTTTTATTTAATGATACTAAGAGAAACAATAGGGTCAGATTATGTGGGTTCAAATCCCAACCCCACCACCCCTCCTAAGTGTATGACTTTGGGAGACTTAATCTCTCTAAGTCTCTAATCCCTCATAAATAAAATGAGGATAATAGGACCTATCTTATAAAGTTGTTTTTAAGATTAATGAGAACATAGGTATAAAGCATTTAGCACAGTGCCTGGCTCTTATTTAGTACCTTTTATTCAATATTATTATTAACTTATTTTGATAATATTGGTAAGATAATTTCTCCTTGTAATGTTTAGCAGAGAAAAACATATCTAGATAGGGTAAAAGAAGAAGTAAGAATACATTGTGCAAATGCTTGTGATTAAAAATGTAGCAATTTAGATCTATTATTCATTCACACATTCATTTGCTGAGGACTTAAATGTTGGGCACTGTGCTTGTAACGAGCAAACTAAGATAAATATTACACAGTCACTTCCCTTGAGGTTAAAAAGTAAAGGGAGAGAGAGAAATTAATATATAATTGTAACATAATGTAGTAGGTATAGTAATAGAGATACCTGGGAATTCCTAGAGTCATAGAGAATGACATTTAACACTAGACAAGTGACAGTACAAAGAAGACTTTTTGGAAGAGAAGGCAATTGAACAATATTTAAAAGGACAGCAAAGTGTTAACCCATCGAGGTGAAGAAGGCTTGCCTCAGCTGGCCTGGAAAGAGTATCAGGATGGGGGCTCAAGGATGTATGTGCAGTTCACTTAAAGTGAGAGGTGAAGAGAAACACAAAGATGAGGCTGGAGAGGTATGAAGAGGAGAGATCATGAAAGGCCTTGTAGATTTAATTATGGAATTTTTGCTTATTTTAGAGGCAACGGGGGAACCATAGAAGGTATATATTTGTGTTAGGTAGGTCGCTCTGGAAGCTTGGGAGAAGTAATAAGACTGGAAGTAGGGAAATGAACTGGAAGGTGATTGCTTCAGTACAGCCAAGGGAGAAGGGTCTGAAACATGGCATAGTAACAGGGACCAAGTTAAAGGTGAGGGAATGGATTTGAGACCTATAGGTGAGGTAATATTGTGCAAATATTTATAGGATCTAGACTGTCAAAGACAAAGGAATTGTCTGACCTTTCAGATTTCTAGCTCAAGGGACAGGGCAAGTGATAGTGGCACTTTAGTTGTATCCACACGCTTTCCCACCCCCTGGAGGTGACTTGTCTTATAAAGGTCTGTATTTATCAGAAGTCAGATATTTTGGGAAATTAAGCTGTGTCTAAGTACCCATCCAAAGCTAAATTTGTGTAAACACTAAGACATTAACTAAGGATTGCTAGGAAAGCTACAGTTCTTTGAAAATACCAATTTGAATCTCAGTGATTAACAGAGTCTCTAAAGCGATTATCACCATGTGGCAGTTGCTGGTCCATCATACCTGGGCTAGACCTGATGCAACCTGGCTTTCTTATCAAGGTTCTTCAGTTCTTATGATATTTCCTCAGAGTGCTGAAGAATAGAGATTTGGGGCCAGAGTGGCCAGAGTTTTGGCTCTGCCACTCATTATGCATTACCTTGTATAAGTTCTTCAGCTTTTCTACACCCTAATAACACAGGAAGAATCTTCAAAACCGGTAGAGCTTTGAAAAGAGTTGAATAAAAACAGTGCCAAAAATATAAGTAGTCAGTAAATATTCACCTTATACTTCTGTTTTCGTTCATATCATCTGATTATGTGGACAGACAATTTTTAAAGATATCAGTTAATACAAATATCCGGGTTATCGTCATCATCATCATCGTCATCTTTCACTGTCATCAACTGTTGACATTAATTGAAGGCTTGTTGAGAGCCAAACACCCAGATAGTGGAAAGAGCTAGAGATGTAAGACCACCCTTCAGAGATGGACAATTTGACTGGGGAGACAGAGATTGCAGTCAGAAAAGAGACAAATACCAATAAAAGGCATTTTTTTTTTGGTTGACCTATGGACAAAAGCAGATAAATAGTGCCAATAGATGTATGATCACTGGGTCCAAGAGTGGCAAGGAGGACTTCTTTGCAAAGGACGAACTAGAATGCAGGTAACTAAGCATTGAGGACAAGGAAAAAGGCATGAGCAAAATTGTACAGATCAAATAAACATGTTTGGGAAATGTTGTATAGATGGCCTAACTGAAGGAGAATGTTTATATACGACAAGTGATGGATATTTTTAGAGAGATGAACTGGGGCTGATTCCAGAATTAGGAGCTAATTCTGAAATTAATCTTCAGTGAGAGGTATTCCTTATCAGCACTGTCTACTCTAGGTACCAGAATTTTTATTTCAGTGGGGTAATTCAGGTTCATTTACTCTAGATATTTCTAATAAAATCTGGAGGATTTTTATTTATTTATTTATTTAAAGATAAATTCAGGATTAGGTCCGTAAGTGGTCATCATACAGGTGAAGTTTGGGCCTCCCTTTGTCCCCATTTCTCCTGGTTTGAGATTATTGATGTTATGTGTGCCTCCTCACCCTCCCTTGGAAGTGTCCTACTGTTGCCTTTCTTATAGTACAGTGATAAATATTCAGGGTCTGCTAATGAGTGAGAACATGTGGTATTCAGTTCTTTGTTTCTGTGACAGATCACTGAGTATTACAGACTCTAAATCCATCTAAGTTGCTGTGAAGTCCATAATTTTGTTCTTTTTTATGCCTTCATGATATTCACTGTGATTATGTACCACATTTTTTTTTCAGTCCACTTTCGATGGGCAGCATGGTTGGCTCTGTGTTTTAGCTACTGTGAATAATACTGCAATAAACACGCATGTGCAGGTATCTGTTTTACAGAATGACGTGAGTTCCCCTGGGTTTAGTCCCAGAAGGTAGACTGCTGGACCATGTGGAAAGTCAATTTTTAGGTCTTTTAGGAATTGCCACACTGTTTTCCAAAGAAAAGCTGTAGAATTTTTTCTAACACTTTATGAAGATTAAAAAAAGAACAAGTAAAGAGTAACAACAAAGGACAGTGGAAAGAACCAGATATTTGCTGTAGGGCATACCTGACTTCATATCCTGCTTCTTTTACTTTGCAACTATACACTTAAACAAAAAAACTTGTTTTGAGAAGTTGTGCAAATTAGATGAGAAAATAAATGACATTAAGTTAAATAAATTGAGAAATGTCAGTTTTTACTATAGTTAAGACCAAGAAAATCTAACCACAATAAGTACTAGATAAAATATTCCAGCTACTATTAGTATTAATCTCAGTTTTCAGGTGAATATCAGGGTAACTTTCCCAGGCTTTCACAGTGGCAGAGCAGATTTGAACTGAAGTCTCCCTAACTCTTGAAATTGTGTTACTTTTACAGCACTACACTGCCAATTTAAATGTTCTGACTAGCTCTAGGACATTGCTTTAACCATTTCACTGCTGAAACTTCCCCAGGCTACCCCTTTTCTTGTTTGCTCTTTTCTTAAGAGTATTTCTAGTCTTGTATTGCATTTCTAGTTCATTTGTCTCGTTAAATAGAAAGTCAGGTGCTCAAACATTGGTCTTGTGTGTCTTTGAAAATAGCATACTATATTAAAATGTTTAGGCTTTTAAAAATACACATATTTAGAAATTTTCAACATAAAAATTGTTGGTCAAATAATTGGACAATACATGCTTTCTACAAAATAAAGAATATGAAATGAAATTTTTAGGATAAAGCACTAAACACTTTATTATTTCAAATTGCAAATTTAGAGAAATACATACATACATATTGGCATTCAAGCATATTAGTAGTGCTGTTTCCATCACTTAAACTGAATTTTCCACTTTGTCCTGTCTTTGTCAAATGTTGATAATTTCATCCATATTTAGATTTCCATAAATCTTATTAGCCTTCCACAAAATTCTGGAACTAAGTGACATTTAGCACTTTTCTTATATAACTTTGGCTTTTCCTTCCTGCTTTTCATAATAAATGTGAAGCATAGATGTTATTTCAATAGAATAAATATTTGTACCCATTTTTAGTGTTTCCATGCAAATTTATATTTAGTCTTTATTGTATTGTTTTCTAACTTTTGCTTTACATTTCTCTACTACCAGACAATAACCTCTTTGAAGAGTGGTAATTTAGTTTTATCTATTGATCTCTAGTCCCTATTGAATGAATGATGAATAAAAAATGACTATAAATAAATATTATTTTAAATTGTAGTGTCCAGAAATTATTGATTTATTCATTTAATCAGTACTATAGTGACTTGTCTTGGTCTGTTGAAAATACTACATAATTGGTTTATTCAAAAACACTAAGAGATAAATCCTATTAGGACCCTCATTTAAAATAAAAAATAAAGATAATTAGAGAAAGGCTTAGTCACAAGATCACATAGCATGTAAGTATTGGGGCTGGGATATGGCCCTTGTCAATCTGACTCCAAAGATAGAACAGCTAGCTACTCTGTACTAAACACTATGCTATTCCTTTTCCTAAAAGTGAGAGTATAAAAAAAGAAAACACAATCTTTGTCAGCCACTATCAAAGCCATAAATTTGAATTGATAGAAAAATATGTTAAAACTAAGGTATGCTTATGGATACAGTTAGAATTAGCAACTAGTGAATGATTAAGCTTTAGAAAAATAAAACAAATTGGAGACAAAATAGGTCAGGAAACATGATCAGAAAACAGGTGAGGATTCAGAGGGTAGAGTCATGAAGATTATCAAGCGAGGAGGAGGCAATTTGCTTTTGGAGTAGGAAGATTGACATGCAAAAATAATATCATTGGGAGTCATTTGAAGAGATGTCTTAGAACCCTACTCTGAAAAATGTTATTTTATAACAAGTAAGCTAGGCTTGCAGTGCTTATACATTTTTGGGGGTGTCATGACAATTGGGGTTACAGCAGGATCAACCTAACTTCACATTTGAAAAGTCTGACTTGGCAACCCAATCTGTAAATAATTTAGGAAAGAGGTTCTGAGAGCAATTTGCCAATCCACTTTTAAAAGAATATGACTATATTACCTATGAACAATGATATATGCTCCTAATCTGTAATGAAATGTTTACAGACAAAAATGTCCTTATAAACATACTCATACCCCCACACACGATACAGTCCCTCAAAGTTTTGTCAACCATCATTTTACTGAAATTGTATAAAATTGTGCAATGCAGAGAACCAGTTGAATGAGCAAATAGATTACATAACACTGTTGCAGGCACTGGACTTTGTGCCTTTATCCAGATCGTCCCATTAAGAGAATCCACGAGGCTTCCATCTTTTTTTTTCAGACTGGTACATATATTTTTAAACAATTATTTTAGGAATGATTTTAGATTTGAATGCATTTGTAAAAAATAATACAGAAGGACTCTTTGTCACCTTGTCCAGTTTCCCAAATGGTAACATCTTTTTCTTTTACTTCCCCCCCCCTATTTTATTAAAGCAAATTGGCAAATCAAAGTAATATATATATTGCAATTCTGTAGTACAACTAACTACCAGACTATTTATATTGATATAATCAAGATCCAGAATATTTCTTTCACCACAAGGATCCCAGGTGTTGTGCTTGTATAGCCACTCCCTTTTCCCCTTTCCCTCATCTCCAACCCCTGGCCCACTGATTTTATTTCCATTTCTATAATTTTGTCATTTCAATTTGTGATTGACTTTTTTACTTAGCAAAATTTCCTAGAGATTCATCCAATTGTTGTGTGTATCAATATATTTTTAATTGTTTAGTGGTATTCCATGGTATGGATGTACCACAGTTTCTTTTTAACTGTTTACTTTTTGAAAAACATCTGGGTGATTTCCAGTTTGTGGCAATTATATATAATCCTTCTATGAACATTTGCATACAGGCTTTTGTATAGATGTAAGTTTTCAGATATCTGGTATAAATATCCAATAGTGTAATTGCTTGGTCATAGAATAGTCGCATGTCTAATTTTATAAAAAATTGCCCAGCCGGGCTCGGTGGCTCAGCCTGTAATCCCACACCTTGGGAGGCTGAGGTGAGTGGATTGCCTGAGCCTGCGGGTTCGAGACCCGCCTGGGCAACTTGGTGAGACCTCATCTCTACAATAAATAAAAAAATCAGCCGGGTGTGGTAGCGCGTGCCTGCAATTCCGGCTACTGGGAAGACTGAGGTGGAAGGATCACCGGAGCCCAGCAGGTCGAGGCTGTGGTGGCCGGGAGCGGCCACTGCACTCCAGTCTGGGTGACAGAGTGAGACTCCAACTCCCCCACCAAAAAAATTGCCCGATTGTTTTCCACAGTGGCTATATCATATTATAGACCCATGAATCATACATGAGCTCCATCAATAATATATGAGTGAGTTAAGTTATTGGCATTCCTGCCAGACTGTGAATATATATATGTATTTATATTTTTATGTTTATATATGTATTCATTCGGATAAGTGTGCAGTGATACCCTTTTATGTGAGTCTGTTTAAGGACCTTATGCAACTTCATTTTTAAGGACAGTTTTAGGTTCAAAGAAGAATTGAGAGGAAACTAAAGAGAGTTTCCATATATTTCCTGTCCCTACACATGAATAGCCTCCTTCCAATATCAACATCCCCTACCAGAGTGATACATTTGTTACAATGAGTAAACCTACGTCAATACATTATTATCTTCCAAAGTCCATAGGTTACATTAAGGTTCACTTATGGTGTTGTATATCTTATGAGTCTGGACAAATTTATAATGACATTTATCTATCATCATGCCATGCGAAATAGTTTCACTCTCCTAAAAAGTCTATGTTTCTTACTGGGATTTTAATTTGCATTTACCCAATGGCTAGTGATGTAGACATATTTTCATTCACTAATTGCCAACTATATATCCTCGTTGGTGAAATATCTCTTTGTAACTTTTGATTATATTTTCATTGGATTATTTGTTTGTCTATGACTGATATTTGTATGTGCTTTTTATATTCTAGGCGTAATTCCATTGTTGGAATTATGTTTTGTAAACATTTTCCCCAGTCTGTAGCTTATCTTCATCCTGTTAGCAGAGACTTTCACAGAACAAAAAACCTTAATCAAATCAAATTGATGAAGACCAATTTGTCAATTTTTTATTTTATGTTCCATACTTTTTTTGGTGTCAAGTGTATGAACATTTTTCTTAGGTCTAGATCTCAAAAGTCTTCTCTTATTTTTTCTAAAAGTTTATAGCTTTATGCTTTGCATTTAACTCTATGATTCATTTTGAGTCAATTTGTATATAAAGTGTAAAGTTGAGGTCTATGTTCATTTTCATAGCCTAGGATTTCCAGTTACTCCAGCACTATTTGTTGAATAGGCTCTCCTTCCTCCATTGAATTGTCTTTGCACATTCATAAAGAATTAATTGGCAATGGCAGCAGATTGGAAAGAAAGAAATAAAAGAGGCTTTATTTTAAAATATTATGATGGTCTATGTAGCAAATCCCAAAGGATCTATAAAATAAAACAAAAACAAAATTCCTGGAACTAAAAAGTGAATAGAGTAAGGTCTTAGAGTACACGGTCAATATACAAAAGTAAATTGCTTTTGTATTGAGATGGATTGAAAATTATACAATGAAACCAAGCTAAGAAAACCTCAAGCTTTTGGTTCGTACTAATATTTAGCTGTTTTTCTTGAATGAATGATTCCCAGATTGTTTCAGCCACTTGAATAATTTCCAGAGATCTGAAAAAATTGTTTTGATAATAGCTTTATATTTCAGTGAACAACTTGAATTTGACATAAAAATCATGCAAATACCATTACATGTAAATACTATTAACAATAGCATCAAAAATAAAATATTTAGATATGAATCTACAATATGTGTTCAATGTGAAAAGCTACAAAAAATTGAAGAAAAACTTAAAAGTAGTTTTAAATAAACAGAAAGCTAGATATTCCATTTTCATGGATTGAAAGAT
Source organism: Carlito syrichta (assembly GCF_000164805.1). Lineage (NCBI taxonomy): Eukaryota > Metazoa > Chordata > Mammalia > Primates > Tarsiidae > Carlito > Carlito syrichta. The sequence continues at coordinate 108,873 of NW_007245646.1, forward strand.
TCATATCATTAGGATGACAATCTTTCCCAGCTCAATCTATAGATTTAATAAAATTATAATAAAAATTCCAGGAAACTATTTTGGAAATGTCAACAAACTGGCACTAAAATTGATATGAAAAAGCAAAAGACCCCAAATAGCCAACACAATACTAAAGATGAACAAGTTGGAGTACTTAGATGATTTTAAGACATACTTTTATGCAAGTAATCAATAAATCTAAGATTAATAGAATATAGAGAGCTCAGAATAAATTTTCACAAATATAGTAAGCTTATCTTTTACAAAGGAGCAAAGGAAATTTATGAAAGTTAACTTAAAATTACTTATAGACCTAAATGTAAAATGTAAAACTATAAAATTTCTAGAAGATCGCATTAGAAAAAATATAGATGACTTGAACTTGGAGCTGTATTTTCAGAGACAACACACAAAATCACAGTCCATGAAAGGAAAAATTGGTAAGGTGAACTTTATTAAAATTAAAATCTTCTGCTCTGCAAAAGATATTACTAAGAGAATCAAAAGCAAAGCCACAGATTGGCAGAAAATGATTTCAAAACCCATACAGGACAAATAACTTATATCCAAAATATACAAAGAACTCTTGAAACTCAATAGTAGACTGATGATAACAGCAGATAGAGTGGAGTAAAGACATTCTAGAATAAGTTCTTTCCTTCATAAAAATAAGGGCACTGAAAAAATTATCAAACAATTTTTCAGATCTCTGGAAATTATTCAGGTGCCTGAAACAATCTGGGGATCATTCATTCGTGAAAAACAGACAAATATTAGTAAGAAAAAAGAGCTTGAAGTTTTCTTAGCTTGGTTTCATTGTATAATTTTCAGTCCATCTCAGTGGCACCCTTAAAAATCAACAACTCGCAATCACATTAAAAATCAGCAGTCTAGCAGTCTCTAAAAGGAAACAAAAGGACTGAGAGTTGGAGCTCCTCAAAAGTCCTGCTTTCAGACAACTGTCCTATTTAACTTGTCTGGTAGTTCCCTAGAAAATGTCATAATCCTTGTCTTCTTTGGCTGACTCTGAGCTTACCCCATGCCAAAAAAAGATAGTATAAACAAACATGTTGCTTGCTACCTATTTTTATAACTGATTTAAAGACAACTGCATAAATAATTATAAATATTCATCTATGAAGAAAAAGATAAAAGAAAGAAGAAAAGCAATTTGATAGTAAAAATCAATGGTAATTATTATAATTATAGCTGCCTAAGGTGGTAATAACAGTGTGGACAAACACCAAGCTAACCAAGAAACTGAAAAAGAAAAAGCTTTAAGAATGAGATATCCATGTGGACTTTGAAATAATCCATAATATTCTTTGGGACATGATTAGAACTGTACACATATTTGAAGTGACATGCATACTAAGGAAATACCTGAGTATGATTTATGCTCTCACTGCTACCAGACCTTAAAATTGCATAAGCAGGAAGTGAAGACTAAGGCAGAGTAGTAAACTGCTGGGCTAAGCATTGAAGTCTGTCCCCAGTATAAACATAATGCATCTCAGCAAAGAGTAAGGAATGTGATGGTTCTCAGTGTTTGAGAAAATCTGAGTGCAATAATTAAATAATCACTAAACTAATCAAAATCTGAAGGACCACACACAACAAAGAATATAGACCTTATAGAATTAGTTCCACTATATCATAAACAAATAGCAACAAAACAAAACATTGGAGAGTGAGGGGAATCTGACTTCTTCAGTCACAACATTACATTCATTTAACTGTCCAGTTTCTGAAAAAAAATGAGACATCCAAAGAAGCAAACAACCAAAAAATTATGGTACATACACAAGACAAAAAAGTAGTCAATAGAAACTGTTTTCAGTGAGTAGAGAATATCAATAGGTAGAAACTACATCTATCATATCTATCTATCAATCTATCAACCTATCTATCTATCTATCTATCTATCTGTCTATCTATCTATCTATCTATCTATCTAATCTATCAAAAAAATAGAAATTCTGGAGTTGAAAGCACAATAACAGAATTAAAAATTTTTCTTAAAGGGCTCAACAGTAGATTTGGCAGATAGAAGAAAAAATAATGAACTTGTAGATAAGAATTTTCCAGCTTGACAAAAAAATAAAAGAAAAAAAGAAAAGCAACCAGATCCTCAGAGATCTGTGGAACACCACAAGTGTACCACCATATACAAAATGGGGATCCCAGCAGGAAAGGAAAGCAAGGATTAGAATATATAATGTCAAAAGCTTTTACATATTGATGAAAACATTAAACCATACATTCTAAAAGTCTAATTGTTTTAAGAAGAATAAACTCAAAAATATCCACAGCTATCCACTTTATAACCAAAATGGCAAAAGCAAAAGGCTAAAAAACTCTTGAAAACAGCAAAAGAGAAATGATTCCTCACATACAAGGATCTTCAACAAGACTGACAGCTGTTTTATCATCAGAAACCACGCAGATCAAGAGACAATGAAATAACATATTCAAAGTGTTGAAAGAAATACAGCAAATAATTCTATATCCAGAAAAGCTATACTTTTAAAATAAAGAAAAATGAAGACATTCTCAGATAAGCAAACATGGAGAGAATGCGTTACTACCTGATATACTCTATGAGAAATGCTCAAAGAGTCCTTAAGATTGAAATGAAAGATACTAAGAAATGACTGCCACTCTTCATGAAAGGTATAGTACCAGAAAATGTAACTTCATTCAATAAAAAAAGATAGTATAAATAAACTTTTTGCTTGTTACTTATTTTGATATCTGATTTAAAGATAATTGCGTAAATAATTATAAATATTTGTTTATGAGCATACAATGCACATGGCTGTAATTTCTATGAAAATAAGAGCATAAAGGACAGAGAAGGGAATGAAGCTATATAGTTACAAAGTATATGTTAAGTATCTGTACCTAAAAATTCAAAATCTGAAATGCTCCGAAATGAATAACTTTTTAGCACCAATGTGATGCCACAGATGAAAAGTTCCAAACATAACCTCATGTGTTGAGTTGCAGTCAAAAAGCAGGTGCACAACACAGTTTATTCAGTATCTGCAAGAAAAAAGAGACCCCCTCCAGACCCCTTAAGCTGAAATACGTCTTTTTTGTGCATACTCTGATTCCCTCACATAAGTACATCCACAAAGGGTAACAAAATGGAGTGCATATGCCCATGGCAGGTTTTTTTTATGATGCTCCACATAAAGCCAAGATCTACATGAATTACTATTTTTTTCTTAACCTCTGCTCCATTTTGTAAAAATATTGTTGAAAATATCAAAATGACCTGAAGATACCCATATGTATAATAGTGAAAGAAAAAGAAAGCATTTATATTTATCTATAGCATAGAAAGTCAAGCTGTTAGAGAAACTGAACAGTGGTGTAAAAGAGATTGGTGTTGGATGACTACCATATATGACCTGAAGGGGGGAAAAAAGGATAAATTGTTGAAGCTCTATGCTAAAAATAATAAAAGTAATAAAAAATTTAATACATTGAGTAAAGTTAAAATGAAGATTTTGATTATGTATTAAAAGATGGCTCCATCAGGATAGCAATGAACACTTGCCACTTAATGATACGTTGATCATGAAACAAGCAAAGTTCTATTACAATGAACCAAAAATTAAAGAGAACAATGAATATTTAACAGACTGTTTGCAAAATTGTTTTAAAAAGATATGGTATTAATTTTTGAAGATTAGTTGTGATAAATCATCAGTTGATCACAAAGCAGTGGAGAAATTAATTGATGAGTTGACCAAGGTCATTGCTGAATATACTCTGATGCCACAACAAGCCTATAATACTGATGAAACATAACTGTTGGCATCATTGTCCCAGAAAGACACCGACTATAGCTAATGAAACAACTCCTACAAGGGTTAACAACGCCAAGGACAGAATAACTGTGCTGGGATTACTAATGCAGCAGACACACATAAGTGTAAACTTGCTGTGTTAGACAAAAGCTTGTATCCTTGTTGTTTTCAATAAGTGAATTTCTTGCTTGTACATTATTATGTTAACAAAAAGCATGAATCACCAGGAGCATCTTTTTTTGATTGGTTTCACAAATATTTTGTATCAGGGTCTTGTGCTCACTGCAGGAAACTGGACTGGATAAAGACTGAAAGATTTTTTTATTCCTTGACAACTGTTTTGCTCATTCTCCAGTTTAAATTTGCATCAAAAATAATGTTTTATGCTATGTACATGTGCTTTCTACCAAGTATGATTTCATTAATTCAACCATGTGACCAGGGTCTCTTTAGATCAATAAAGAGTAAATATAAAAACACTGTCTGGATCAACATGCTGGCAGCAGTGAAAAAGGTCATGGGTGTGAAAAGTATTCGAAAGAAATTTAGCATGAAAGATGTTATATTTCATATTGGTAATGCTTGGAACACATGAATAAATTCACAGTTGTGCATGCTGGCACAACTTCTGGCCTGTAACTATTTTCAGTGATGATGATGAACAAGGTTATGACTGAATGTCAGTGAGAAAAAAAAATGTTTGATCTCCTTACATAAGCAAAACAATGCCTTCAGAGTGTGTCAGTAAGGTGAAAGAAGCTAATAATGAATTTTACTTTTTATTTTTTATTGATATATAATAGATGCACATATTGTTAAGGCACATGTGATCATTTAATACATTCATATAATTTGTAAACATCAAATCAGTGTAGTTGAAATGTATTGATCACCTTAAATATTACTGTCTTTTTAATGCTAGACACACTCAAATTATTCTCTTCTAGATATTTTGAAGTATATAATAGGTTATAACTATAGTCATCCTGTGGTATTTCAAACATTAAGTTTTATTTCTTTCATCTACTTGTATATTTGTATCCATTAATCAACCTCCTCTCTTCTACTCTCATCTCTCCTCTCTCTCTATCTTTATGAGATTCACTGTTTTTGGTTTTCACATATGTGTGAGAACATGCAATATTTGTCTTTCTGTGCTTGGCTTAGATCACTTAACATAATCACTACCAGTTCCATCCACATTGCTGCAAATGACAAGATTTCACTCTTTTTATTGCTGAATAATATTCTAGTGTGCATATATCACATTTTCTTTATCAATTTACCTATTGATGAACATTTAGGTTGATTCCATATTACAGTTATTATGAATAGTACTGCAATAAACACAAGAGTTAGTATATCTTTTTGATATATTGATTTTCTTTCTTTTGGGTATATACACTAGTGGAATTGCTGAATCATTTGGTAGTTCTATTATTCATTTTTTTAAGGAGTGTTTATATAGTTTCCTATATAGTAAGTCCTCGACATACAAATGATTTCTGTTCTGAGAGTGCAGAGTGCATTCGTAAGTCCAATTTGCTAATTAAATCCAACAAAGTGAGCCTAGGTACCCAAATAACACAATCAGTTATATAGTACTATACTGTAATAGATTTATCATACTTTTTACACAAATAATACATTAAAAAAACACACAAAATAAAAAAGATCTTACAGTACTGTACCTTAAAAAGTACAGTAGTACAATACAGTACAACACTGGCATACAGGGGCTGGCATTGAGTGAATAGGCAAGAAGAGTTACCACTAGAGGAGGGAGAGGAGATGGGAAGTAGGTAGCTGAAGGAGCATTAGCAATAGGAGATAGAGGATAAGCTGCGATTTCACTCACGCCTGATGTTGATGTCACAGGTACTAGTTCCTTGCTGGATTCAATTCTACCTACCTTCTTGAAAAGATGACTCGGTGATAGCTCTTTTTCCTCGTCTTAGATGACACAGTGCATTGGATTGCATTCTGAACAACTGCTGCGACCTTAGTGTACTGTTCTGTGTTAGGGTCCTGTGCCTCAAACACTAACAGTGCCTCCTCAGATAAAGACAATCCCCTTGCCATTTCCTGTATCATGGATGTCTTAGGTTCTTCAGTTACTTCTTCTCTTGTCTCTCTTTATCCTTTCTCTGGGCCTCCAGTTCCATCAGGTCTTCATTAGTAAGCTCCTCATGTTGTACAGCAAGGAGTTCAAAGAAGTCATTCTCTCACAAATCTAGCTCTGACTCCTCACTAAGGATTACTAAGTTGCCAAAGACCTCGTTGGACTTCTCATTCACCTTCTCAAATCCATGAAAATCATGAATAAATTGTAGGCAAAGGTTCTTCCAAACCCCATTCATGTTGAAAGCTGTAACTTCATACCAAGCAAAGGTACATGTTTTTTATGGCCTTGTAGATGCTATAGTCCTTCCAAAATTTTCTCAGGGTTGTTCCTGATTCATCACTTGCCTTTACTGTCTGATGAAAAATGTGATGTAAATACTATTTCTTGAAAGTTGCTGTAACTTTCTGGTCTATAGGATGAACGAACAATGTATATTTGGTGGCAGATGCACTACTTTGATATTGGGATGAAACTCATCCATGGATGGGGGGGGTGGCCTGGAGCATTGTCAAGAAGTAAGAGAATATTGATTTCAATGTCCTTCTCCAAGCAATCTTTATCTACCTCCAGGATAAAGTGGTGGAGAAACAAGCCCTAGAAAACGGCCTGTGAAACCTGGGCTTTGGAGTTATTCTTCCATACAACAGGAATACAGTCCTTGGCTATGTTTTTAAGGGTTTTAGGGTTCTCTGAATGATAAACTAAGAGAAGTTTCAGATTCATACAACTGGAAACATTGCTACCAAACAAGAGAACTGGGCTTTCTTTGCTGCTTTATAGCCTAGCATCAACTTTTCTTCCTTACTCATGTTACTTTGCTCTGGCATCCTCTTCTGGTACAGTCCTGTCTCATTCACATTAAAAACCTGCTTGGATAAATATGTGCCTTTATCAATAATTTCTTGAAGTTTCAAATTTCAAAAAATTCCCGGGCAGCTACTGTATTTGCACTTGCTGCCCTGCTGCTTTCATGTATATGGAAACATAAACAACCACAAATAGCCAAAACAGTTCTTAGCAAAAGAAACAAAGCAGGAAATATCGCACTTCCAGTCTTCAAACTTTAGTATAAGGCTACAGTAATCAAAATAGCCTGGCATTGTTACTAGACTGGGCATATAAACCAATAGAACAGAATAGAAATTCCAGAAACAAAGTTCCAATTTCTCAACCAACTCATCTTTGCCAAAACCTCCAACAACAACCACTAGGGAGAGGAGAACCTATTCAGTAAATGGTGCTGGGAAAACTGGCTGATCACATGCAGAAGATTGAAACAGAACCCCTACCTATCATCATACACAAATATTAACTCTAAATGAATCAAAGGCCTAAACATAAAACCTTAAACTATAAGAATCTTAGAAAACACAGGAGACACCCTTATGGGAATTGGAACTGGCAACCAATTCCTGATCAGAACCCTAAGTGCCCATACCATAAGAAATAAGATAGATAAGTGGTACTTCATTAAACTGACGAGCTTCTGCAAAGCAAAAGAAACCATCAAGAGAGCAGGGAGCCCATAGAATGGGAAAAAAATATTTGCCAACTGAATAACTGACAAAGTCCTAACATCTAGGATCTACAAGGAACTCAGATGTGCCGAAAGGAAAAAACAAACAGCCCCATTAAAAGTGGGCAAAATCCAGGCTCGGTGGCTCAGCCTGTAATCCTGCGCCTTTGGGAGGGTGAGGTGAGTGGATTGCCTGAGCCCGCGGGTTCAAGACCCACCTGGACAGCGAGACCTCATCTCTACATAAATCAAAAAATCAGCCAGGCGTGTAGCGCGTGCCTGTA
>NW_007245646.1:116656-122897 GCF_000164805.1 Carlito syrichta
GCGGCCACTGCACTCCAGTCTGGGCAACAGAATGAGACTCCAACTCAAAAAAAAAAATAAAAGTGGGCAAAAGACATGAATAGACACTTCTCAAAAGAAGATAAAAGGGAAACCAACAGACACATGAAAAGTGCTCAGCCTCACTCATCATCAGAGAAATGCAAATCAAAACTACATTGAGATACCTCCTAACCCCCAGTAAGAATGGCCATCATTATAAAACAAACAACAACAGATGCTTGCAAGTATATGGAGAAAAAGGGATGCTTCTATACTGGTTGCGGGAAAGCAAACTAGAGCAACCTCTTTGGAAGACAGTGTGGCAATTTCTGAAAGAGCTAGAAATTGACCTTCCATATGACCCAGCAATTCCCCTATTGGGAATATTCCCAGAGGAACTCAAATCACTCTATGAAAAAAGATAACTGCACATGTATTTTCATGCAGTTCTATTCACAATAGCAAAAACATGAAACCAAACATGCTGCCCATCGAAGCTGGACTGGATTAAAAAAATGTGGTACATATACGGAATGGAATATTATGCAGCCATGAAGAAGGAAAAACATATGGACTTCACAGCAACTTGGATGGATTTAGAGTCGATCATACTCAGTGACCTATCACAGAAACAAAGAACAGAGTACCATATGTCCTTACTCATAAGTGGACCTTGAACAATTATCATAATACTATAAAAAAGGGACTGGCAGTGGGAAACTGCCAGGGGAGAGTGGGGTGAGATTGGCAGTTGTGGAAGGGTCACACCTCATCAACAAGAGTACCTGCACAATCAACATTTGCTTACCTGATCCTGAAATGTACCCCACACATTTAAAATAAAATTAAAAAATAATAATAATAATAAAGAAAGTTGGCTCTAGCCTTGAACCAATGAAACCAGCCATGACTGACATTAAAATATATACCTTTTGATTCTTTGCACGTTTCTTCTTCAAGTCTTCATAGAGGCTTTTAGTTTTCTTTTTAATCATGATTATGCTGAGCAGAACTGAATGCTGATGATGATCTTGCATCCAAACACTGAGAAGTTGCTCCATCTTCTCCATGACTTTTCCACTCTTCTTCAATATTGTTGCCAATGTCAACAGCACGGCAGACTTTACATATTCCATGATCTTGTCCTTATTCTTTAGAGTCACTCTGATGGTTGAGTGAATCATGAGATAAGAAGGAGTGACATCAGCCACCTTTTTGCCTTGCTCTGCTCTCTCAATTATTTTTGCATTTGTTTCCATCATTATGTCTCTGCATTTCTTAGCAGTACCAGCTACATCACCACTGTTTTTATGCTTGCTTCCAGACATCCTGGACTTGAAATAATGATTCTGTACTACTTTATATGGTACTGTACAGTAAAGTACACAAAAGTATAACCACTTGTAGAGGATGCATGCACATGACAATATATGCCAGATGTGTGAACTAACTTATGTGATTGGACACACAAATGCACATTTGCATCTTTGAAAGTTCACAGCTTGAAAGTTCATTTGTAGGAGACTTACTGTACTGACTTTTAATTTATTTTTCTATCAACAATGTATCAGAATTCCTTTTCTCCATATCCTCACCAGCATTCATTATTTTCTGCCGTTTTTGGTAAAGACCATCTTAACTGAGATGAAATCTCACTGTGGTCTTGATTTGCATTTCTCTGATGACTAATGATAAGCATTTTTTCATATACTCATTGCCATTTGTATGTCTTCTTTTGAGAAATGTCTATTCAGATTTTATACAGTATTTATTTTAGACCCCCACTTAAGGTGGGCCCTGGGCTTGTCTCCTTTGCTCCCAAACTTTGTAGTATCAAAGCAAAACTAACTCCAATGTTCATCAAGAGACTCCATGGGAAAAAAGAACTCCCTTTCACTTTGTTTTCTGCCTCAGAAAGTTATTTACTTAGTCAATAGCACAGCCCAGTTTTTAAAATATTTCAAATATACTTTTAATGTAGCATTTTAGTTGGTGTGATAATTATATTTAGCCCACCATTCTACCAGAAATAGATCTTATAATTTCACAGTTATAGAAATTGAACAATGTGTCTAAGATCACTCATCTAGCAAATGCCTAGATTAGACACTGGATTTGTTTGGTTTTTCACCACAGTTTGTAGCCTATTGCTATATTATTGGCCTTAATCTTCCTAAAATTTAATTTTGGGGATTGGGCAAAGTGGATGAATTTGCTACATGAGAATCTTCCTTCAGTTTCACTGTTCTATTTAGAAAGCAATCAATACCCAACCTGACTGGTAGAGTACTGACATCTCAACTCTTCTTCCAAAATTCTTCATGACCTTCAACAAAGTGATACTTACTATACTTTGTCAAACATTTCTAAACCCACAATTAGCCTTTTTTTCCATGCATACTCTGAGGGGGAAAAAGGTGTTAGTTTAGATTTATTCATCAATATTTTTCTCAGAGAAATGGAAAAGAAATCTGAAATATTATCTGTAAATAATTTTGAGCTTTTTAGAAGAATATTATGCCTGTAGTTTTTGTGAGTTCTTTTTGGCTCTAGGTTTTTCAAATTCTGTGATGGGAATTTATATGCTCTGTAATCTGCCAACTTTGATTTTTAATAGTCTTCACTTTTTTACAAAGTTTTGTGACCAGTAGATCAAAAAATGTGTTATCAGAGCAATTATAGTACTGTGGTGTGTTACAGATAATTTAGGACTTTTTTATGTGGTGTTTTTTGTTGCATGTAAAACATACATACATTTTATTATAAATTTTCAAAACTTTATTGAAGAATAGTTTTGTTTTCCTTGTACTCAGAAAACTTAGAACAGTACTAGAAACACTGGAGATATTTCTGTGTGTTAAACGCATGTCTTGTGAGCATCAGCCAGGGGATAATTTTTTTCTTCTTCTGGGTTGTCATTCATAAATACTTGTTGATTCTCGTTTGATTTGATTTGCAATTCGGCTACCAAATTAGAAAAAAAAAATCCAGTATACTTGTCTAATCTGTTATATTCCCATTTCTTTTGTCAAGTAAGTTTAACTTTGTGGGAAGAGGCCTGACTTTTCCAGTCTGCATGCCAAGCTACCTTTGCCAGGGTCAATCATTATCTTTCGGACAGATGTGAAGTGTAAAAAGTCTGAAGAAGTAAGGGCAAATTGAAATATAAAAGTAATAATAAACAGATGCAATAGTGCCTAGGACAGAGCTCAGAGGACTGGAAAGTGCAAATCAGGCAGAAGAATTTTAACTTCTTATGTTTAGCCTTGAGTTCAGCTTTTGGAGAATATGTTTGGTTTTTCAGAGTATGTAGTATAATTCTGAAAGCAGCTATAAATTTAAGAGATGTCAAAAGCCTAAAAAGAGTGAAAGTAAAGTTTTTAGGAAGATGAAATATAATACAAATATAAGCAAATTGGAAATGGAATTCTGAACACCTCAATTCTAGTGCAGCTTTAATACCTTCAGTAAATAACTTATCACTGGGTTTTAGCATCCTTCATTGTGAAATGTGAATTGAATTCAGGTTCTTGACTCTTGTTGCAATAGTATCCTACTGCACCATCCTTCATGCTTCCCTTCACTATTTCTTTTCTTTTTCTTTTTTTGAGTCAGAGTCTCACTCTGTCGCCCAGACTGGAGTGCAGTGGCCGCTCCCAGCCACTGCAGCCTTGCCCTGCTGGACTCCGGTGATCCTTCCACCTCAGCCTTCCCAGTAGCCGGAATTACAGGCACGCGCTACCACGCCCAGCTGATTTTTTTATTTATTGTAGAGATGAGGTCTTGCCAAGTTGCCCAGGTGGGTCTCGAACCCGCTGGCTCAGGCAATCCTCCCAAAGCGCAGGATTACAGGCTGAGCCACTGACCCCGGCGCCCTTCACTATTTCTAAGGACCTTTGTACCAACCCAGCCTAATACTGAGGCTTGCATATTTTTTTCACTCCTCTTCTTTGTTTCCAAAGTTCCTTGGGCTTCCTACATTTTTTTTCCCAGTCAAGGTCCCTATCAACAATAGAAGTCTATGTTTTTTTTTAACGTATGTCTAGATTGTTTGGCTTTAAGCAACATACATGATTCAAGTTAAACAAAATCTGACTTTATTGGGAGGAAATAGAACGGCTAAGAGATTCCAGTTAAACAAAATTTGACTTTATTGGGAGGAAATAGAATGGCTAAAAAAGAAAGGCTAAGGAGATTTTAGGAAGAACTATTTTCTCAAGTATTTCTTTCCTTGAAAATAGAAATTGATTGACTGAGCTTAGGTAATATAACCAGGACAAATAAGAGAAGGAACTCTTTAATTATATAAATTCCATCAAGACAATGTAAAAGAAAGTAGAGTGTTTTGCCCTGCCACCACTCCCCCTCACCACCACCAAAAGAAAAAAGAAAAGACAGAATTTTGTTACCAAAAGAAGACGATTGGCAAACAAAACCAAAAGTATTTATGCAGTAGTTTCATGATTTGGGGGCTGTTTTCTCTAGTTTTCTGTGAGTCAGAATCATTCCCTGTCTCCTCAATAATGACACCGGATTCTGCAGTATGGGGATAGGTTACCCCTAAAGGTTCCCCCTACCACCACCAAAAGAAAAAAGAAAAGACAGAGTGCTGTTACCAAAAGAAGACAGGATTGGCAAACAAAACCAAAAGTATTTATGCAATAGTTTCATGATTTGGGGGCTGTTTTCTCTAGTTTTATGTGAGTCAGAATTATTCCCTGTCTCCTCAATAATGACACTGGATTCTGCAGTGTGGGGATAGGTTCCCAACATGTGCTATTTAGCATATGAGTATGATCTTTAAAGGGCTGTGAATTCAAGTAAAATACATCAGCTAAATGTGTTGGGCTGTCCATGGCAATATGATTTTACAAGTTAATGAACAGTTTACTTGTTTGTGTTAGTCCATTAAAATACACCGGTAATTTTCACACATGAATGAATCTTCTTGCCTCTATCAACAACAGAGTCAAATAAGTGACTTCTAGAGCTTGAAATATGATGTAATAAAATCTGATTTTAATAATTATAAATTTGCCAGAGTAAAGTGAGCCTTGCCTATTAGTTATCCAAACTTTACCTATACGATGACCACTTACCTATTAATCCTGAATTGTACCCCACATCTTCAAAATAAAAAAGTTTTAAAAAAGAAATTTCTTATGTAAACTCATAGCATTTACATACTCAGAGCAAAGCTTCCTTCTGAAGTACTCAGACATAGAAGTTTTTAATCTGCCTACTTCCTCTCAGAGATATGTTAGTTGTCAATAATAACATTAGACATTTTCTAAGAGAAAATTCATAAGCATAGAAGGAAGTAACAATTATCTACATTTTAATGATGTCATAGTCAAGCCTAAATGTTTTACCTGTATAGAAAAAATACTTGTATTAGCTGAATTGTTCGGCTTTACATTTTCACCTATAAAATAGCTCAAAATTATCACTCTAATCAAAGCTATTTATTGAATGTCTTCCTGCTTATAGCACTGCTTGGAGCTTGTTAAACACATAAAATATTCTTTATCATCACCAAATATTAATATTGAACAAGATATATCTTTTAGATTTTGAATAAATAATCAAAATAGGGCCTGTACATGTAAATGATCTAAGTTTTGCTTTATGTTATTTTATTTTTCAAGAAGAAAATGAAGACAAGACTTAATAGTTCATACCTATAATTTCAGAGTTTGGGAAGTCAGAAACAGGAGGATCCCTTGAGGCCAGGCATTAGAGACTAGCCTGGGAAACATAGTGAGACCACTATCTCTACAAATAGTAATAATAATAATAATAGTAGTAGTAGTAAATCATAGTCAGGCATGGTGATTTCGTGCCTGTAGTCCCAGTCACCCAGAAGGCAGAGGCAGGAGGATTACTTGAGCCCAGGAGTTTGAGACTGCTGCGAGCTATGATTGCATCACTGCACTACAGCCTGGGTAACAGAGTGAGATCCTACCAGAAAAAGAAAAGAGAGAGAGAGAGAGAGAGAGAGAGAGAGAGAGAGATCAGTCTCTACATGGAAAACAATGTTGTGATTCACAAAATAACTAAAAATTAGCTTTCCATACAATTTAGCAATCTGTCTCCTGGGAATATACCCAGAGGAACATAAATCGTTCTACAAAAAAGACCCCTGAAGCTGGGCTCGGTGGCTCAGCCTGTAATCCCGTGCCTTTGGGAGGCTGAGGTGAGTGGATTGCCTGAACCTGCGGGTTCGAGACCCGCCTGGGCA